>NC_134017.1:62322486-62622486 GCF_040712315.1 Castanea sativa
AAAAGTTTTGGGACTAAAGCTTGGTTTTTGTTGCCGTTGTAATTAAGGTTTATTGATTGAAAGGTATGCAAATTATCATATAAATTAGACAAAGTTCACACTATCTATATATAGAGAGAGTTTTGAAGATCAATTCGAATTGTTTGTATGTACCTCATTTTCATAGCATTCCAATCCGCTTCAGACGAGGCAGCAATCGAGGCCATAGCCTGCCACGTCATCAACCACAACCATAAGAAGAAACCAAAACAAAAACACAAACAGAGCTCAATTAAGGTTAAAAAATGCAGAGAGAGAGAGAGAGAGAGAGAGAGAGGACCTCTTGGACACGAGTGGAATCGAGCTGGCGGTCTTCGACGCGGTCGGTGAGCTTGTCGAAGGCTTTGCTCTGTTGCTGTAAGTCCTTCGAGTCTACCACTCTCTCGATCAATCCTTCATCTCCGCCAGTTTCCATTTCCTTTCTTTGAATCGATTCGATTTGCTTTCTCTGTGAAAGTGTTTGTGTGAACAAGAAGGAAAAGGAAAACCTTCGCGATCGGTTTAAAACCCTAGTCTTCTTTCTTTTCTTTTTTTGTTCTGAATAAATCATAGTAGACTCAGAGAATTGTTTGACCCGACCCACATTTAGACCCGGGAAAAGCTCCGTACATAAGAATAATAGCCCAAGCCCATGAAAAGTGAACAATATTACAAACAGGTTTCGGGAAGGTTGGGATGGGTTTTAGGAATTCGGAGAATTTTTAAATGGGCTTGCGTCAGCCCAAGTTTAGGCTTGCTTAGGAATAGAAGTTTGGGCTTTAAGTCAACTTGTCCTCATCTAGGCACAAATCCATGTAACTTATCTTTTTCTCTTTTTTTAGAGAAAACCCAAACTGATCTGTTTGGATTCAACCTAGGCAATTAATAGTGGGTCCACGCATTTTAAAACTTATCTCTTAAGAGCATTCTTATCAAGCATTCTAAAAAATTTAATATTTATCATCTCAAATCTCAATTTTATAATATATAACACACCACTTTATAATACAACCTATATCAAAACTTCTATTTTTTTTACCATTTCATTTAAATATTGTTTCTTTATTATTTTTCAATAACTTTTTATTTTTTCTCTCTCCTCTATCTCTCTCTTTCTCACAGCACCAACGGCACACACTACAAACAATCACCACAAAACCCACTACCCACAACCACCACATCCACATCCACCCATAATCACCACATCCACTCACCACCACCACCAACCATAACAAAAAAAAAAAAAATCCCTTCATCGGTGATGGCAAATCAGAACCCACAACCTGCAAATCGAAACATGAGAGAGAGATAATCATAGATCTGAACCGGTGAGGGCAAGTGGAAGGGTGAATCGAAGCAACGATGACCTGGCGACGTTGCGGCCAAAGAGTAGAGATCGAGTGATTGAGAGTAGAGAGATCAACGACGTTGCAGACGAAGAGTAGAGAGATCGGGGACGAGTAGAGACCCGTGGCAAGCAGAGACCGGCGATGAGCAAAGATCAGCGACGTGCAGAGACCAGCAACGAGCACGACAAACTATGAACCACGGAGAGAGGAAAGAGAACAGAGAAGAGAGAATGGAAATGAGAGAGAGAGAGAGAGAGAGAGGAGAGAGAATGAGAAATCAGAAAGTTGGTTGGGAATAAAAAACTATTTTTTATTTTACAATACAGCTACAGTGCCGTCTCAAAAATGAGATTGCACTGTAGCAAGATTGTAAATTTTATAACATATACCAGGTTTGATGGAGATGGTTTTTTGGGGTTTAGATGCTAAAAAATAGGATTTATAGCATATGATAGGCTTGATAAGAATGCTCTAAGATTTGAGTGTTTGACTTGACTTTACTCATCCAGCCCAACCACCCTTAGGCTTCTTTTTCGTCAAGATCTTCACCCTAATTTGGCATAGATCTTGAGATATTTGCATCTCCTCATTGCCACTAGCCTCAAACCATGTAATTTTCATTGAAAAAAGCATTTTGTATAAAATGATATCAAGTTATTCATATCAAAATCCAATTAACAAGATATATATGTGCAAAAATAATTACCTACTAACACATGTCTTTCATTTATTAGTAAAGTAATTATTTTTTTGCAGACATGTCACATACTTATTGGATTTTGATACCGCTGATATAGTATCATTTAACACCAAATGCCTTCTCTTGTCATGGGATTAGCTGTAGATGTTGCCCTACCCCACTTGATGTGGTTGGATTGAGCCTAAAATCAACGCCACTTCACATGTAGATTACCCTTAGATTAAGTCAGAGTTTTTATTTTTATTTTTTTCCAATTAATAAAGATCAAAACTTTTGAAACTATTTCAATTTGAAGCCTCCACCTGTCTTTGTTATTCTAGAAACTAGATGGTAATAAAGTAGAAAATAAAAATAAATAAATAAATAATAAAAAGGGACCCATTGATAAGATTTGAATTTCACTTGGGTAACCAACTTCGAACATGTCAATATGGACACTATAGTATTTGGAGTGTCCGTACTTCTTAGATAACAAATTAATTATAAGGTACATACTTATAACACATTGGCATGCTTACAGATGTTATGCACATATACATTATTGCCTACCTTGAGTTTCTTATCCTATGCCTTGGAATTATTGTCTAGGAAAAATTTTGTACTTACGAGAATGATTTTGAAATTTGGAGGTGCACATACCTAGGAGTAACAAATTGTGTAAGCATTCTGAATCATTTGTACAAACCTGAAGGTGACAAGGCTCAAGAAATGGAACCTAGGTTTGAAGCATTCTTGAGGTTAAATTGTCCTAAATGGTCTTTAATCTCAAACTTAACTTTTGTTCTTAATGATCCTGCTACATTTATATTTGATAACCTGTATTACATGAATGCAATGGGAGGCCGTGGTGTACTGAGAATTGATGTTGGTCTACTGAGAATTGATGTTGAAATGGTATTGGATCCTTGAACGACTAAAAATTGTGAAGCATTTTGCCACTGATCATGGTCATTTCTTTCGTGCATTTTCCACTGCATTTGTTATGCTCTCTGCTCGAGGCATTCTAACTGGAAATCAAGGTGTTACTATCTGCTTATTTTATGAGTCTCCTGTCATTAATTGATGTAGTGAAACATTTCAAGCCTATGTTTCAAGAAGCTAACAATTTTTTTTTGTCATGCCCACCTCATTATAATGTTGTCACAACACCTTGGATTAGAACAAGTAATGCTAAAGACGCAATATTTTTCACAATTTTTTCTATAACTCCTAATATGGTTTGTTGTGATTAGATAAAGCAACACCAAAAACAAATTAGGCCATGTTTGGTAACGATGTTTAAACAACGAAAATTGTTGTTTAAACACCACAATACGTATTTCTACACATTTTTCACTCACACGTACTTTCAAAAAACTTAAACAACGTCACTAGAAACCTCTTACCATACAGGCTCAATTAGCAACTTACTTTTTCTTAAAACAAAATTACCAAAAGAAAAAGTGAAAAGAAGAAGAAGAGGAACTAGCAAACTTGCTAGCACTTTGAGGTTTATATATGTACCATTGAAAAAGTAAGATTTCAAAGCAGCAATGAAACAAGAAGCAAATATCTATCTTAGAATTTTAAATTGTATGCAATAGTTACAATATATGACTTACTCGCATTGGACATTCGCAATATCCATACTATATTGGTAACCAAACGGTGCACCTAAATTCACCTTATTAGCCGAAAGTTATAGGCCAAAAGTGTGAATTGATTTTAAACAAACATTGTTTGAGAGCACTAGATCGCATAATACATCATATGAATTTTATAAATAAACTCGTGAGATTTTCAGGGTCGTT
Source organism: Castanea sativa (assembly GCF_040712315.1). Classification (NCBI taxonomy): domain Eukaryota; kingdom Viridiplantae; phylum Streptophyta; class Magnoliopsida; order Fagales; family Fagaceae; genus Castanea; species Castanea sativa. The sequence goes on from NC_134017.1 coordinate 62,326,344, forward strand.
TGTGCTGCATGCATGTCATTTGCAAAGCACACTGCCAACAGGTTCTTCTACTTGCTAATGATCAACTTCATAGCCACACAGGTAGCCAATGGGTGCCATCAATGTAATCTATGGATAGGAAGGGAGCAACTTCTTCTTCAGTGAGTTCTCTTGACCAAGCAGCACGCTCTTTTGATTCAGATCCTGGTCCATGGCACTTGTACTCCGCATGGAATAGATTTCTGTTAAATTTACAATATTTTCAATGTTAGAACCAAATAGAAGTTTGTAGCATAGAAAAGAAAATAGATAAGATTAGCCCTTGAAATTATGTGACCTCAGAGCACACTATCTATGAGTTTATGATTTCATTTTAACATCCTATGTACTTGTTTTTAAATCAAGTATGATTGGTGAATGAGTAAGGGCAAGTTAGAGCTTGAGCATTCTTACTCGGTGGAGCCATCATAACTCCAATTGGTCCAGCCTTGTGGTGCAATGGTCTTTGAGAGGTATGTCTTTGCAAAAAGCACTCTTGAATGGGGTCCTTTAGCTCTACCCAAGTACACACTACCAATACCGTAGACCTTGCCTTTGACAAACACAAACCCACTATAGTCATTTTCACTTTCCCTGTTTTGGGCAGTGACAGATCCAAGAATCTTCACCCTCTTGTCTCCGATCACAAAGATCTCACAGCTCTGCATCCAAAGTTGCACCAAACATTACTATATTAGACATAGATAATCTAGAAAAGGTACAGATCAATTCCAGGATTTAGATTAAATATTACATGTCTCATCTCTTGCCATCATGTATATTGTTAGATACAAGATATAAAATTTTAACAGTAAAATTGATTTTTTTTATAAGTCTAACATCTAGGTACATGGTCAAAATTTTAGAATATATATATAAAGAAATAAAAGAGAATGAGTTTAGTATAATTACATGGAAGACGGATCTGCCACGGCCAAAGATGAAGTCAACTGAACCTTGGATGTAACAATTGTCATAGTAATGCCTGCCTTTGTAATCAAAGAGAGTGTTATGTGTACTGTAGAATCCGCAATGGTAAAATGCAATTTGGTCTGCGCCAACAAATGCAGCCACCGATTGATTTTGTGAGGTAGAAGCGATCCCAGTGGGAGCGTCATTCTGCATTGTTGAAGACCCAGAATATATAAATAAATAAAATTAATACTGAACATTGAATGGCAAATCATTACTGGAAAAAAAGAGACAAATTTAAGGATGATGTTGAATTAACATATATATATATATATTGTTTTCTCCAATTAATGCCTTATAAATAGGTTATGAAAAAATATGACTGATTTTTCTTTCTAAAATATTAGTGTTTTATGTGAATCAAACGTTAGAAACCATCAACTTCCATATGTTGTTTTATAGCAATAAAAAGCAATTTGCCCCCCTTTTTGTGTCAAAACAAATTAACTGTTATTTCGAAAAACAAAAATGCAGATCAAATTGTTGAGATCATTTGGTTTTACATAGGTGTCTTGATAATTTCAAACCATATCATATTCATAATTCAGTTTTATCGTGTATCTTAAAAACAAAATAAGGATATGAGAATAAGACATAATGGACCTTGAAGCTAACGCCAAAGGCAATGAAGTGAGGGGCTTCAGCCCTTAAGACTGCAGACTCCACATTATCTATGGAGCTTTCAGACCATACAATGGCTGTTCTTCCTTTTCCATTACCCCTCAAGAATATATAGGGCTTGTTTACTGGTATGTGTACCTTTTCTCTGCCATTCAAAATAAACAAAACTAGAGGTTAATATATAAGATCCTTATAGGTCAAGTACGTGCATGGTATGACAAATTGATTACACATCAACATCGGTGGATTAATTACCTGTAAACCCCTTTCCTAACATGGATGATAGTCCACTGAGAATTGCCTTCGGGAACAGAATTAATGGCAGCTTGAACAGATCTGAAGTCCCCATCGCCATTGATATCAACCTTAATAGTGCGGTTGGTGCCAATTTTTTGTGTCAATAAAGGAGAGTCTATGACTGTTTTAGCATCCAAGCCATGGACAGGACTTGAAAAGTAGATAGAGATGACACAAGTGATTGCAAAGGCAATAGGGAGAGCTGAAGAAGGCCAAGAAGAGGGAGGCATGTTTTTCTTGGGTGGGCTATTAGCTTTGTTGAATTTAGAGTATTTGGAGAACTAATTGTGTGAAATAGAAATTTGATGAGGCCAATGGGAGGTCCTTAAGTGAAGAAACTTTTGTTCATTTTTGGGGTGTGGTTGTTTGGAAGGTAGAATTGGGTGTTATTGAATTGAAGCGAAAGAGTTGGTTAGGAAGGTCCTCTCGATTTTGAAGGGCCTCCAATGGATTCTTGTGCGGTTCATATGCATGGTTTTGGTTTAACAAATTTTATATAAAAAGAAAATGCTAAAACCACAAACTATTTTACAAACTCATGATTTGGTGAATGGTTATTATAGGTAAAATGTAATATTAGTAGTGGGCGCAACTAAGAACCGGTAAGAAATTGTCACAATAATAGTTTATAAGAACTAATTACAATAGTTTGTGCATATATATATAGCATTGCTTTTATAAAAATATTTTAAATTACTATTTTTTATTATGAAAAATATTGGATTTGTAGAATTAGGATAAACTTGGACATAAACTTTCAATTTTGAAACATATCCGGGACAAGAAAAGAAAGTGGTAAGGATTTGAATGTTCGGTCAAACTCAAACTTAGGGAAAAGGGAAAATGTTAAAAATACTACAAATTGACTACATAAAACTTACAAATTGATATGATAATGAATGTGATTGATAAGTTTCAACCACCTCATAATTGAATTTTGAATTGTTTATTTCTAATTGGAAACACATGAATTTGTAAAACTAATATAGTAAAACTTGTAGTACCTATAGTTATTTGGAAAAAAAGATATTTTGAATTTTTTTTAAAAAAATTAGGGGGTATGATTAGACGTGGCAAAACAATCGGGTCAATCGAATTTGCGAGTCAAACGGATCGCGTGTCAATCAGGTTGCGGATCGGGTCGAGTTGACCCGTATTCTTCAAACAAGTTTTTTTTTTTCAATTCCAAAAAAAAAAAAAAATCAATGACAACTTGTTTAGAGGGAATGAATAAAATCAATTAAGCAAATGAATTGCACTTACTGCCACTTGTTAATATCCTTCTAATTCTGAAAGTTTTGAGCATGACAAAAATTATTTATAGTCATAAATTCACGATAGAAAAAGTTTTCAATGTTAATAGTTCATTGTCAAAATGCATATAATTACAAGTTTACATCTTCAAAAAGAGATAAATCTTAAAACAAACAAAACAAGTAAGCCAGCAAAGTAGCAAGTTATCGGTCTTTTTAAGTGCACATTTCCTGTTGTATTTAAAATAATAGTAAAGTTAGACTACTTAGAAAGCTAAACTAAACAAAAAAAGATTTAAAAATAAACATAACATATTAAGTAAAGAAGAATAAGTAGACCACCTTGACCATTAAGCCATTATTTTGATTGTCTACACTCCAACCTCAATCTTCCAAGTCTCTTGGATTTTATATAGAATTATATCTTCAAAAAAATTATAAGAATAATAAAAAAAAGTGTTGCCTACATATTTTTCACAAAATATATATATAAGGAAAATATTAATAGATGTCCTAAAAGTATTTATTAATGAACTATTTTAGAAAAAATTTAATAAGAATAGAAAAAAAAATTGATAATTTTTTCTATTTTTCATAAAAGTAGTGTCAAAACTTTCCTAAAATAATTTGTTAGCAATTTCTTTAAAAGTACCCACTAACATGACCTTAAAAAAAAAAATAATAATAATAATAAATAAATAAAAACCCTCAAAGAGTGTTCATTATCCAACAAACCCCATAAAAGAAAATTTTTAGATACAAGTTGATTCCATTGTTTGCATCTATGGCCATTGTGGACTACAGCTAGTATTGAATGAGATTTTTTTTTTTCATGGTTGTCTTGACAGCCTTGAGCCTTGTGTTGTCTCGTCTGAGTTGTCTCTCATGTCCGTGATTTGTGATGAAGCTCAAATAGTTTTCAGCAAAAAAAAAAAAAGGCTCAAATAGTCATTCTCTCATGTCAACAACAATTTTACTTGATTGTAACTTTATATCTATAATATATTAACTATTAGTTTTGATACTTTGTGCTTTATGCACCTAGTATCATGACGTAGTTTAAATATTTTTTTAGCAATTTTTTTTTTAACAGGTCGGGTCACAAGTTATCCAAGTCAAGTCGGGTCACGGATCAACCTGTTTTTACTTCGGATCAAAAAACCGGGTTCGGGTTGGGTCGGGTCAAAAAATTCTGACCCATATTGCCATGTCTAGGTATGATTACCATTGGGTGGTACGCGTGGAAAACAAGCACTCTCCCAAAACCAAAATCAAACTGCTACTCTCTTTGTCTACTCTTTCTAAAACAAACCTTATATATTTTAGCTTCTTTTTTCTCCCAAAAAAAAAAATGTTGCGTTTTTTCCCAAGAAATTGTTGCAAAAAAATGAAGTTAAAAAAAAAAAAAAGGGTAAAATCAAATCTTGGGATTTTAGGACAATTTTTTCTAAATATTCTGGATAGGATTTGAATCTGGTGCAAAAGTTATTAGCATGTAATAATGAACCGATGAATATGATTGAAAGTTGAAAATTCATTTTTAATCTAAATCTTTATATTTTTAACTTTTATTTATTTATTTATCTTTTAAACTTTTACATCTCATGTCGCTAATAGGTTCTAGTTAGTTCAACTAGTAAGATCACTGATGGTTAAACAATAGATCTGGGGTTTAATCTCCACCTACACCAAAAACCGATTAATGTCTTAATTTGATAATAAAGAGTTATCATAATCAGGAGCAGACGCCATAAGAAAAAAAAAATCTCACATCGCCAGGGTAATTGCGTCATGCAATAATTGCATGAGATCCAAATCATTCTTCACAAACCTTGATAATTTGCAACTTCAAAATTGTCTTGTATAATGTTAAAAAGTGCGATTCTGTTTTGACAGATGGTTGTTGCCACAAGAGGGGTATGTATATATGTAAGCTTTTGTTGCCCTTACTAATGAAATCTTCTTCTATCTATATGGTATAATTACAGGCTGTAATTTACAGTCACAGAATCCATAGAGTCCTTTCTTTGTATCTTTATTATTGTGCTGATTTTGGTAAAAATAGTGCATTTGGATGTAACTTTCTGCAGAAAATTTATTTGTTTTATTTGTTCAAAGTTGGTTAAAATATAGTTCTAATTAAAAAAAAAAAAAAAAAAAACCTTTAAAAATCCACGAATAAGCAAATAGGCTAAACAACTAAAAGAAAGGCCGTTGACAAATAGACATTTAGAGCATTAGCATCTGAGAGGCTCTAGGAATAAGTTATATGTCTCATTTTTCGCATTTATAATAGGGACGTACATATCAATGCTTCAGTATGGTACAACTGTACAAGTATTAAACAAGGATAAGGTTATTGAAGCAGATCCATAAACCCGACCCCAATTAATTAAATTCGAATTAAGGTTTAGTTGAGTAAGAGATACACACCCATATAAAGTGCCAATTTGTAAAAGCAACAGTTAATTAAGTGGTAATTACTAACTACAAGTTTCTCCACACAAAAAAACAATTGGATGGTGCATATACTAAGGAAAATTGCAAAATTTAAATTTCTATCTTACAGCAAGTTTTTCTCTGTGGAACACAATTTCATGAGAAGAAATTGGTGGGAGAAATCAAGAGAACAGCTAAAAGAAATGAGGCAATTTTTTTGTTCCTGCTGTAATCATTTTCATATTTTCATACACCAAAGAACGTAAGTTGTTACCTTATGGTAAATCGGATGAATGAAACAGCTAGAATTTGTCAATCTAAATGTCAATGTTAGTGGATTTTCAAAATAAAGCTTTTCTCCAACAAATTAAATAAAAAAAAAAGAAAAACCTTGTATCTATATAATACCGCGTTATGAGGTGTTTTAGATGTATCCTTGATGATCACTTTATGTTGAAGTAAAGGCAAGTAGTGGCGGAGCTAGAGGGGGACAATAGGGCCATGGCCCCGTGACTTTTTGATGTTCCTATCAACAGTGCCATTAGATTTTAAAATTATCTTAAATTCTCTCTAATTTTACTTATTGGCCCCCTGGATTTTAAAGAAAAAATAGGACTGGTTTAACTTACTCATTTGCAGAGACTTACTCTTCCCTTGAATCCATTTGGGCCTCCTCAAATTTTAAAATTGTTGAGAAAAACTTTTTTAGAAAAAGAAAATGATAAGAGGAACCCAAAAAAATCCAGCCCATTCATTGTCCATAGCCCGTCCAAATTTGATAATATAAAAATTAAGTAAATAAAAAAACAAACAAACTCCTACAAATCTCAAATCAGCAATATTATCCACCAAAAAGGAAAATATTTTTTGTCAATCAGATCTGGTATAAAAAGTCAAAATTTTGCTTTTACTAAATAAATCTCATATGTGTTTAAAAACAAAATTTAGCTACAAAAATAGTTGTAATTTAAGACTATAACCTTACATGAGCCCAATGAGGGGATGAAGGTGTGCGAGTTGATAAACCATAGCTCACGGCAATGGGATAGGGTAAACTGGCAACAATATTCACCCCAAGAACTTGTAAGCAAATCTTATTTCTTCACCTCAACCATCTTGACTCCCAGGACAAGCTGGTATGGACTGAAAATAAAGCAAAAACTTTCTTCGTGAACACTGCATACAAAGTAGCTCTGAGACTGAAATCCACTGCCTTGGCTGAACACTCCTCGGTTCGGGCACACGGGGTTACCTGGGGCAAAATTTGGAAGCTCAATGTACCTCCTAAGGTGCGGACATTTATGTGGAGGGCATGCTCAAACTGTCTACCAACCAGGGACAACTTGTGCCATAGAAAGGTCCAAGTTGAGGCAACGTGCGAGCTCTGCTGCTAGGAACCTAAAACTGTTGCTCATATACTCTGGAAGTTCCCATTCACAAGAAATGTATTGGCGCTAGTCAGAGGGCGCATACAAAAATGCAGGAACAACGTGGTGGATTTTTTCCTACTATTCAAACACATGCAGGAAACATTAGAGCCACCAAAACTGGACAGGTGGGCAATCACCGCATGGAGTATCTGGAATGCACGAAAAAGTTACTACTTCAAGCATGTTCAGTCACAACCATGCACTACAAGAAATCTGAGTTTATGCGGCGTTTTTTTTAGTGACATTTTTAAATCCGCCACTATAAGTGGTATACTGTGACGTTTTCTAACAACGCCGCTAAAGATTGAGATTTTAGCGACGTTTTTTAAAAACGTTGCTGTAACTCAAAACAATATCAGCGTTTCTTAAAACGCCGCAAGAAGTATAGTTTTAGCAGCGCATATCTCGTTTATAGCGACGTTTTACTAAAACGTCATTATAATGATTAAAGAAAATGTACTGAGTATGTGAGTAAAAAAGAAATACTCTATAGCGACGTTTTCTAAAACGTCGCTATAGTGATTACAGCAAATGGTCTAAACGTGAAAAAAAAGTACTCGTTATATTGATTAAAGCAAACACTTTCAAATACTCTATAGCGACGTTTCTAAAACGTCACTATATGTTCTAAACTTTTGACTTTCCGCCATCATTTTTGGGTTCCCACACTTTTTTTCCCTCTTTATTTTTTTTTTTGGCCTACACTTTTTTTTTTCTTTCTTTTCATTAACCCACTCCATGTCCCACTCTTTTCTTTCTTAGGTTCACTATTCATTGTCCCCTTCTTTTCTTTTCTTTGTTATTTGTTCCTAGTGTGTTCTTTGTGACCCATTTTCTCTAGTACCACCACACATCTTTTCCCTTCCACCCACTTCCACCGCGGCCGTCATCAACCTCCACTAAGACCCATTGCCACCACCATACTTTTTTCCCTCTTTTTTGTTGTTCAAGTTTCTTTAGAGTGTAAGTATTTGTTCTTGGCTTATGGGTTTGCTTTGATATGGTATTTCTTTAATGGGTTATGGAGCTTTTGTGCTAATTTTTACTATTTTTCAGTTTTGGTTTAAAGTTTTTGTTGTTCAAGTTTCTTTATAGTGTAAGTATTTGTTTTTGGCTTATGGGTTTGCTTTGATTTGGTTTTTCTTTAATGGATCATGGAGTTTTGTACTAATTTTTGCTTTTTTCTATTTTGGTTGGAAATTGGTAGAGAATGCTCTTTTTCAGATTTGGCTTCTTGGGTAAAAGGACTTGAGGATCAAGGGCTGAATCATTGTAAGTATTTCTTTAGAGTGTCAGTATTTGTTTTTCAATATTGTACCTTCTAGCAGTGGCAGGGGATGGACAATAGGATTGCAAAATAGACTATGTTCCAAACATATATATTAATGGGTTTTTAACTAACTAAGAAACTTAATTTAATAGCTACAATTAATCTTAGGCAACCAACCCACTTAGTTAAAGTGATACATGTATTGGTATTAAACAAATATATATACATATATATATATATATATATTGAATTTATGGTTAATGTAGAATATTGATGATTAGTAGGTATATTTGATATATTACAAGTTTGTGTTAGTTATTGTTGAATTTTAAGTAGGTTTATATAGCATTTTTAATTTTAATTTTTTTTAAATAATGAGCAGCTTTTGCGACGTTTTTGAAACGGCGCTATAGGTGTGAATATTTGCAGCGTTTTTAAAACGTCGCTAAATGTATTTTCCTACATTATATACGAAAATGTTATATTATTTAGTGTCGTTTTAGAAAACGTCACTAAAAGTTTTTGAACACCACTAAAGAGTAACATATGGCAACGTTTTTTGAAACGTCGCAATAGACCTATAGTGACTGCTCTATTGCGACGTTTTTGAATGTCGCAAAAACAAACGTCACTATAGACCATTTGTGTCTATAGTGACATTTTTGGGGTTTTAGTGACGTTTTACAAACGTCGCCTAAACCCAGATTTCTTGTAGTGATGGTGGATCATGGAAAGTGCAATAGGACTATTGAGTGAGTACTAAACGCTCGAGGCAGCGCATCAGATATGATGTTAGAGCTAGTCTTTATGTCTACCTGTTATTGGATAGACTTTGTATTTCAGTCCATTTGGGGTCTGACTAAGATGTAGTTGCACCCCCCAATGCCATTCTTTTGGTTTGGCCATACGTGTAAATAACAGAGTTTATTTTAATACAATTCTAACCTTCTACTCGAAAAAAAAAAGAAAGAAAAAAGACTATAACCTTACTCAATAAAATAAATATAAGTAAATATTATTACATATTTTGAAATTCTAACCGTTAAATTGCATGTTCTTAATACACATGTCAAATTTTTTGTTAATCGGATATTATTTACTATATGATCTATAAACTTATATTTTATACATAATTTTAAACTACAAAACCTTGCATTTTAAAATTTTATTAACGGCATAGCTATTATTCTTTAATTTTCTAAAACTTTTGCAAACATTAAGGATATAAAAAGAAACTATAATTCAATGATGGATTTGTCAAAATTCACCTCCAATAAAAATATATTAAGTAAGGTTGTAACCTAAGGTTACAACCAATTTTATAACTAAACTTTGTTCTTTGTTTAAATATAATTAGGACAAAATTTAGTTACAAAATTGGTTGCAACCTTAGACTACAACCTTACTTAATATATTTTTATTGGAAGTGAATTTTGACACAAATTCACCGTTGAATTACATCTTCTTTTTATATCCTCTATGCTTGTGAGATTTCTATAAAATTAAAGATCAATAACTATATCATCAATAAATTATTTAAGTTGCAATTTTTTGTAATTTAAAATTATGCATAAAATATGAGCTTGTAGGTCATATAGTAAATAATATTTGATTGACACAAAATTTAATATGTATATTAAGAGCGTAAAGAACATATAATTCAACTATTAATAACGTTTATTTTATTGAGTAAAGTTATAACCTTAGGTTACAACTAATTTTATAGCTAAACTTTATCCTTATATATATTTTTACGCTATCCCGTTGTCTCCAACCTGAATTGTCTGTTTGCCTCCAAAACTTGCCGGCCTGCCACTACCAATCGCTACCTATGCCACAGTGAAACTCAACTTTTCAATTCTAGGTTCCAGTCGTACTCATTGTGCAGAGATATTTCTCTATTTGTGTTTATACTTTTGAATTTGAGTCTTCTACAACTTTCTATATGTCTTGCTGTGCTTTACGACTTGCATATGTTAAAATATTATATTATTTTATACTATTTTGAGTCTTTTGACACTTCATAGCTGTGAATGTATGTGTTTTGTGTTTAATTGGGTATATGTTTTTGGGTTTAGTGTTTACATCTTCCATATTGACTAGGGATCTTTATCATCATTAACCATAAGTTTTTCTTATTCATTTTAACTACATTTGGACTTGATTCTCCCCTAAAAAAGTATGCAGGAAATCTGCCAAATGTCTGGTGCTAATTATGCACATCACCTTAGGTTAGAATTAATCATAGGCTTAAAATAGAAATATTTGAATTTTTAATCAATCAAAAGATCTCATAGCCGTTATTAAAAGCAGGGAAGTCTGTTTCGTACCGTACCGGCCGGTACGGCCGGTATTTACCGTTCCGGCACCTTGGCCGGTACAAAAACAAAGTTGTTTCGTACTGGAAAATATACCGGCCATACCGGGCCATTTCGGACATACCGGCGAAAAATTTCAGATTCCGGCCGGTAAATGCATACCGGACCGGAAAAAGAACTATGTTTTTTTTCACTCTCACCTTCCACCGGCGAGGCGGCGACGATCTCGAACCTCAGATTTGGCTGCTGCTGCTCCTTCATCTTCATCTTCTTCTTCTTCTTCTTCTTCTTCTTCTTCTTCTCTGGCGTCTCTTTCTCTCCCTCTTTCTCAGTTTTCTTCTTCTTCTCTGGCGTCTCTTTCTCTCCCTCTTTCTCAGCTTTCTTTTTGTTTTTTGAAACATTGCTTTTTTCAAGCCTGCCGGTCTGCCCAAGAAAGGCTTCTGCCCAAGAAAAGCCATCATAGCTTTTGATATTTTCAAAGCTTGAGATGATAGGTTGGCATTTATTGGGTGGGTGGGTCTTTGAGGGTTTTTTTTTTTTTTTTTTGGCTTTTCACTTTTATATTAATGATGATAACTCTAAAAAAAAAAAAAAAATATATATATATATATATATATAAAGTTATCAAAGTGATATATTGAGTTATTAGAAATATAATTTTGTATATTATATAAAATAATAAAAAATAGCGGTAAATCCGAAACGGTATACCGGTATTGACCAGTACCCGAAATATATCGTACCGTAGACTAAACCGGTACAACCTCCGGTACGGTATTGACTTCCGTAATTAAAAGTCACAAAACATCGTGAAAACATAGAAACATTCACTTGTCTAGTTTTAAACATATCCACACCAGAGGCATTCTCCCATTTGTTCTATCTACAAGCACAAATCCCACGGCACATACAAAAATTCAACATGAACAAAATTCATAACACACAAAATTGTGCATGAACAAAAGTTCTTGTACATTTATGGATAAGACAATTCATTCAGAGCCTACCCTCAAAAATAACAATCAAATAAAATTTTGGACCCAAAGCCCACCTTCCCCAAAGATAAAAATACAGAAATTCAACATAAACGAAATTCAAAACACAAAAATTGTGCATGAACAAAATTTCTACACATTTAAAGATAAGATACTCCAATCAAAGTCTACCCTAAAAAATAACAATCAAACAAAATTTTGATCCACATTTCCAAAGATAACTCTTTTAACAAAAAATTTGCATCATATGCCTAACTTCAAAACAAACCTATTTTCAAGAATCATTAATTCTTAGGTCCAAAAGCCCAAAGTTTTTCCAAACAATCAAATCTTGGCCTAAAGACCCATTCTCTTAACCATATAAGTATTTAGATACTAGGCTCCAAGACTCAAAAAGTTTTCACAAAAAAGGAAAACCTTGGGCCTAAGAGCCCAATGACCTTTTCAAATAATATATTCTATCAAAGATTGGTCCAAAAAGTCCAAAAACCTTTTTCAAGTGATAGGTCATTTTTAAAATTAAGGCCTGAAAGCCCAAAATCATTCACAAATAATGAAGTCTTTCAAAATTTATAATCTAAAACTCAAACTTTTATAAAATATCAAAATTTTCTGAATCAAGCCAAAAGCCCAAAAAGTATTTCCAAAAAACGCCCTAAAGGCAAGATTTTCAAAAATACCCCACAACCAAATTTTGAGAGGATGACATATCCCTTTCACAATCATACAATTTCAAATGCCCCAATTTTAAAATTCCTCACAATCAAATCCAGTGTCATCACAAGCCATACAAAGGTTTTTAAAAGAAAACAACGATGTTGGTTATTCCGTTTCAAACTGAAATAGAGAAAATACCTTAAATTATCATAAAATCTCATTCTCACTTTCAATTCATATCACAATCTTTATCAACAAAAAAAAAAAAAAATCATGTCACACTCATTTTCAAAATTTGTCTCCAAAATTCATTTACTTCAAGAGGTAAAAATTACCATAAGTGGTTATAAAACCTCATTCTCACTTTCAATCTCACCTTCAAGTCGATCCAACATATATGAAATTCAACTTCCATCATTTCACACATGACACCTTCTACCAAGGTCATACACCACCATGCCTATGGTGCCTGTAAAAGAATCAAAAAATCAATTTTTTTAACATGTCAAAACATATGAAATAAGATAACATTAGATAGGACACAAATAAGCAAAAACTAAACTTCAAAAACAAAAATTTGTTTAGAACTCAAACACTCAAAACAAATGACAAAGAAAAACTTAACTTGCACAACAGGAATATATGAGCTCAATGACTTTTTTATTTTTCAATTTTTTTTTTAATTTATATTTTTACATAAGATATTTTATCAATTCAAACATATCACATTTACTTTTCATATATTATTTTAAAAATCCTAAAGGGATAGGATAAAATTAATAACCACTTTTATATACAATATAATAAAAACTTCATAAACATAAATATAAACATATACATATACATTAAATTTTTATAGGATAAATTAAAATTATACCCTTTAATCTGCCCAAAATTCAATTCGTTTCTGTAACTTTGACTTTGTTCAAATTAATACTTTAACTTTTAATTTTATTCAATTTCATTAGATGATCACAATTAAGCAACTAAGATGTTTTTTTTATTTAAAAAAAAATATTACACTATAAAAATTCAAAAAATTAATTTATTTTTTAAAATATAAGAAAATTATTGAATTACTAAATTCATAAAATTAATATATATATATATATATATTTATATATATTGAAAAAGAAAACTCAATCCCAATTCAAAAATCCATACACAAATTTTAATTGCAATTATGATGACATATTTCAGTTGTTGGACCACTTGTAATACTATTATTACTACAATGTACAAGTGTATTTTAATTGTTAGACACTTGTAATACAATAAATTCAGCTATGCACACTTGGATGGAGACCAATTGAAGTTAGCTCCTATGAGGCCATGACACTGTAATGTTGGTTTCTATTTTTTGAGCTCTATATATTATATGCATTAATATTCTCCATGATGTGGGTGTGATATGCCAAAGAGAATAAAAACTGTGGAGGAAGAACCTCAACCACCATTTCCATCCCTTCACAAGTGATGGCACTTTTTACCATGACCGTTATGCATATGTTGCTTATAAAATATAAAATCAAAATATGAACTTTTTAATATGTCAAAACAAGTGCAAGTAAGATAACATTATATATAATTGCTAATCTTTTGTCAGAAACCAGGTTCTTAAAGAAAATCTGTCAAAAATGAATGCAAGAGTTTTCAGAATTGCAGCATCATCGGGACTCACTAGCATTATAACTTCTTTTTTCTTACGTTTATTCTTTAGTGCTAATCCTACGGATAAAAACCCAAATTACAATGAAATCATAAAACAATCCTTATTGGAGTTTTGGGTTGCGCTATAGCACCGTCATTTTGGACAGAATTGGCCGTGAAAAAGCTTTATTCAGGATTGATCTTATGCACTTTGTGTCCTTGGTTGGTGCATTTTCTAATTACAAAGAACATGGGAAAGACACGTTAAGCAATTCCATTGGAATATTAAAGACAGCGACTGCTCTCTTTATATCAAAGGGGACGTCAAGGAAGTTTGAATATGCTTGCATGCTCATTTAAGATTTATCCATAATGCTAGGGCCTTCTTGAATTACCTGATCATCCTCTTTTTGAACAGGATGCAACATTTTTTTCAGGTTTGGATTCATCGTTTTGCATTTTGTAATTGCAATTTACTTGAGTGAGACAATTCCTTTCCATTTGAAAAAGGGAAAGATGATACAGGCCCAAAAAGAGGCAAAAATCATTTTCGAAAAGAACGATATAGAAATGCACATATATATATATATATAAGCAAAATATGATCTTCAAATTTAGAAAATTTTTCTGAATATAATAATTTATAAAAACTTCTTAAACATAAATATAAACATATCTATAAACATTAAATATTTTAGGCTAAATAATTTTACTCCCTCAAAATTTGCCCAAGATTCAATCCATTTTTTTAAATTCGATTTTATTTAATTTAGTCCTTTAACTTTTAACTTTATTCAATGTTATTACAAGATCATCATTAAGTGTTTAAAACAATGTATTTTTGTTTTCTTTTTCTTTTTTAATTTCCTACACTATGAAAATTCATAAAAGTTTTAATGCATAAAGAAATTCTTAAAACATAACCCAAAAATAAAAAAGAAAAGAAATATCACTTAAGAAAAAACATATACAAGGGTTTTAAGCTAGTGACTATTTAAAGTTAGATATTCAAATGTGTGAATTTTAAATTATACTCCATAATAAATGGAAACTAATATGGATAAATATAAACAAATAAAGTAGCAACTCACATACTTAATTATTTGTAAATCTCTATTGAATTTAATACATAATTTCTAACATATATAAATATATATTTGAACATATCAATATATATATATATATATATATATATAAAGAAAGTTGGCTCTATATACACGTGAGGAGGTTCAAAAATCAATTAATTACAAGTTTTTAAGATTTATTATAATAAACAATGAATTACTAATTCTTTTATCAAGAAACGTAAAAGGATGAAATAAGGAACCTATAAAATATTCTCATGAATACCACTAATACATTAAGTATGAATTTAAATATAGTCCATAATTGGAAAGTTATATGGATAAAAATAAAAGTAGCAACTTACACATTATTATTTGTAAATCTTTATTGAATTCAAAACATAATTTATAACATAAACATATATTTATACATATATTTAAATGAATCATATTCTCATTTGAAAATAAATTTCATGATGTTGAATATCAATCAGAGATTAAAGACAAAATGTTTTACGTTTGTACCCATTATTGTTGCATATATGCGTGGAAATATATTTTAGATGTACAGTTTTGAAATTTGTACTCGTTATTATTGTATTTATGATGATTATTGGTGGATGTTATTGTTGCGTATATGATGACTATAGAAGGAAGTGGTGCCATTGACAAAAACCTCTTGTTTATAGTTTAAAAAAGATTTCGAGACAAAGATATGGTCGTTAATTTTCCCTCTGATTATTTCTTGGCATAAAGCCACATGTAATGCTAAAAAAATGACACACAGGACTTGGTAGGCATCACATGAGTAAGTTCGGTAATCATGACATGTGTTTTGGCAAAAATGCCATTGAAAGACACTTGCCACATTGCATGGAAGATGGAGTAGTTAATTCCCACCAATAACCATCCCCTCCCCTCCCTAGTTTTGTGGGGTAGTTATGGGTTGGAAAAAAAATTTCATCCATGCCTTCTAAAGGAGGCTTTGGCAAGATGAAGACACAACTAAACACATCAAAGAGATGAGAACTTCTTCAAGGCAACATCCCTTCTTAGACATAGGGTAGTCTTCTATTTAGATTATTTCTTATAGGAATTTAGTGATCTTCAATCAATTTCAAGTAAGCCTTCATAAATTAGTAATCTTCAATTTAGTTCAAGTAGAAAATATAGTTCAATTTGTTTTATTTATTCAAAGTTGGTTAAAATGTAGTTCTAGGAATAAGCAATCTCTCTCATTTTTCCCATCTATAATGGGGACCGATCAATGCTTTCTATGGTACAACTGTACAAGTATTAAACAAAAACGAGGATACGGTTATTGAAGGGGATCCATAAAGCCTACTTTATTTTAATTCGGGAAATCCATTCCCATATATAGTGCCAATTTGTAAAAAGCAATTGCTAAGTGGTTATTAGAAGATTCTCCACCAGAAAAAAAGTGTGGTAATTAGAACAGCCTCTAGATGTTCCTTAAAAATTAGATGGTCCATATACAAAGGAAAACAGAAAAATGTAAAGTTCTATCTTACTGCAATTTTTCTCTATGGAACGCAATTTCGGAAGAAGGAATTGGTTATAGATGTTAGAGATATATTAGTTCAATAGCATAGGTCCAAGCTCATATCTAATTTATGTGCAAACCAAGTCTTCTACTTGTACTATAAGTCTATTAATTGTATATGATTAGTGTGTGTATATATATACCTATGTTGGGTTCATTCACTACAAAATATTGATCTATAGCAGAGTTTTAAAAACGCTACTAGAGTGCTAAAAAGCGCCAATATTGGCTCAATTGACCTATCCTAATGCTCTTATTGCAGATGAAAGCGGATGCTTTTAACTACTGGCTAGTAAGTATGACAATAGCCCCAAGTAAGCTACACTAGCGGTTGAAACACAAAATTTGTACTTCACTCATTTAATAAAGATGTAGTCCTTATGAGTTTTCTCCATTGACGTAGGTCATTTGATGAAACACGTAACCCTCGTGTTATTATATTACTCTATTTTATGTTTTTGTTTTTGCACCATAACCTTAGGGTAAATTGAGTTGAAAAAGCTGTAATTTGTCAATATAAATGTCAATGTTAGTGGATTCTCAAAATAAATAAATAAAAGTGAATGTCAGCAAATTTAACCTTGTATCAGTATAATACCATTTTTGATGTATATCCTTGTATATTCTTGATGATCACTTTATGTTGAATTAATGCAAAAAACAAGGGTGCATGCATGGGAAGATGTGCTTTTTTATTTTGGTTTTGACTTTTGAGACGTGACAGAGTTGCATGCTCTGTAGGAGAGCACTTGGGGAAAAATGACACAGCTGATGATAAAACGGTACTCTCAGGAACTCCCATATTATGACTGATTTTCCAAATGATTCTTTGTAGTTCAATATCACGTACATTAGGTGATAAAATGTTTACCTCTTGATGTGGTTCTTAGGCCTAGTATAATTGAAAGTGACAGAATCATATGAATAACATAATGCACGACCAAATTAAAGGGGGAACAATCTTAAACCTGTTAATTGACTTTTCTTTTGGAAAAACTTGATGAAAGAGCTCATGTTTTGAGTACTTTTATATATTTTTTTTTAATTTAAATTCAAGGATAAAACTATATTTAAGGATGGAATGACATTAGATACAAAAATTGGGTATATTTAAAATCTAAAGACATTTGACATCAAATAATAGGACAGCTAGACCAACACTTGTCATAAATTTTGAGTGCAATTAGAAGCTAATTGAATTCTCTCTCAACTTCAATTTTTTTTTTTTGAGAAATAATTACAACATTATGCTAACCTCGCAGCTTGAACCATTACCCCCCTAAACCCCCAAGCACTTTGTACATGGGAAGGTGCCAATTCAACTTTAATATAAGCATCTTGCATTTAATTAAAAATAGTACTAATTAATTGAGCAAACATTAGACTATGGATTACCATAAAAATAAAAAGATAAATAAATAATCTAGAAAGAAAAAACAAAACAAAAAAGGAAGAAAAACAAAAGCTTCAAACCTTTACTCCTAATTGAAACCTATTAATAGTAGACTACATACCCATGTAAAATAAGACTTTAGTGTTACAACTGAACCTTGGAATATGAATGTACCATAGCACACCAGTCTTTACATTGCAGGAAAGAAAATTTGCACTTTGCCTCAATAGTATTTCACCAAGTTCGCATAGCCCTATAACTTCAACCAATAAATTAGAGTGCATCCCAAATAAAATTGGGGTTATTAGATCAATTTTGCGTTCTTTGATCCATTCTTTCTTTTCATATTCCTTCAAATTCTTTCTTTGATTCATTCTTTCTTTGTAAAAGCAACAGTTAATTAAGAGGTAATTACTAATTAGAGGTTTCTCCACACAAAAAAACAATTGGATGGTTCATGATGAAGCCAAAAAAATCACCAGTAAGCTGCAAGCACTCCCAAATTGAAACAACAGCTGCAAAAAAAAAAAAAAAAAAAGATCTAACAGAGAGCATCGGTGTGGTGCCGGCCAAAAACCCTCCGAAAGTCAAGTTAGAGTCTTTTTACAACCCTAGAGTGCTAGAGTTGAGTCAATTATGCGTACCTTGATTTATGAGGGTTTCGGCGTATTTATAGTGGTGTAGGATTAGCATCCACGCCTTGATTATGAAGTCCTTTCCTTCTAGGATTAGAACTCTTTCCTTTTGGATACCTTCTATCAGGGCTAAACGTGTGATGCAAGAATTCTTCTTATGCATGTTCACGTGGAGACCAATTAAGGCCACATCAACCCTAATTACATAGCGTGAATCCTTATTTAAGGTTTCTTGGAAAAATCCCGGAAGGACGATCCTTGCTTCATACCTGTCCGTCCACTATGGATCCGTCCTCCTTGGCCATGTTAAATATCGTCATCCTTATGTCATCATATCTACCAAGTAGATCCGTCAAGCTCACTTTTATACCTCTTCAGTTGCCCCTTCATTTCATGAGACAATTAACTTTCCTTTGCGGTTTCATGGAATGACGGTTAGCTTTAACACTTGACAGGTGTGTTTTTGACGGACAGGCTGGAATGTTATCATAAATGTGCCAGGGACACATGGGGGTACTTTACTGGTTGTTCGCTGGAATCGATGCATCCCTTTTTTTACCGCGCCGTTCCCTCTATATATACTATCCACCGTTTTCATTTTTACACTTTAGAAAATTTTCTGTTGTTCAGAGCGAAACCGTCCACATTGTGTTATCCGTCGCCTCTAGAAGTTGAGATTTAGCGTTCGCTTAGCTCGTCCATCGCATTTACTTGCCGTCTACCTGTGAGTACCTTCTTTATTTAGTTTCTGTTCTTGATTTTGCTTGTTGGTTCGTCGTCGGTACAGATCTAGAGTCTTAGATTTCCTTTACCTGTCATCTGTAGGTGTCAGATGTCTAGTGAGGCGTCAAGTAGTCAGTCTCATGTCCGCAAGGGAGCAGGCTACAAAGAGGTGTTCTCATCCAGTCAAGCAGACCAAGACACCTCCAGCGAGGAGAGGGAACCGTCAGCCAGCTCTCCTTCCCATATGGAAGATGAAGGGCAAGATGAGGACGGGTCAGAGTATGACTCGAACAATGACTTAGATGGTATCGATCCCCCGATCCAATCCGTTATAGGCCCTGATGGATTTAGAGAATTCGTCCTGCTCCCCTTGTGGACAGTGAACGACTTCGTTTCTTCCATCAAACCAGCGCACTTCAATACACTAAGGCAAAAGTACCAAATACCCGACACTATACCAATCCGTCTTCCTTTTAAATCAGAGAAATGTTATTACGACGGTCTTGAAGACATCGGAGTTTACGAGCAGATGCTAAAAGCTAGTCTGCGTTTTCCTCTGAGTGCCTTACACCGTCGACTTCTTCAGTACCTAGGATTGGCCGTCACCCAGATCTCGCCAAATGCTTGGAGGATTTTCCTGAGTGTTGAAGTTTTGTACGGTGTAATGTCCGACGGGGCGAGACAGTTAACAGTGGAAGAGTTCTTTTATTGTTACCGTCCGTCTAAGATTACTAAATCGAAGGGCATGTATAGCTTTGTGCCGAGGAGTCCGGTACTTAGGCTAGTGTCCGAGACCCCAGACTCAATCGCAACTAGAAGGGTTGATACTTCTTCCTTCGAGGAGATAACTAGATAAGTCGTCCAGGTGATGACGACTATATGCCAGTAGATAAAACTTGGGGAATAATGCCCCCGTCTGGTATGAGCCTGTCTTATTCTTAACCGTCACCCCTTCTTTTTATGGATTTATACTTAGCGGTTTTTTTTTTTTTTTTTATATAACGAGGGACCGTCCACCATTACGATAGAGTAGTCTGGCTTTTTGGAAAAAATCTTTCAAAAAACTAAGTTGTCAGAGAGGACATGGTCAAAACTCGTCACCTTAGACACATTGCACTGGTATTGTGACGGTCCTGAACCTACAACTGCAGCCCGTCGATACGACGCAGGAGTACGCAAACGTAAGTTCTGTAATCCTTCCGTTGTTATTTCTCTTATGCAAATTTTTTAACCGTCTACTTTTGCAGAGATGGACGATGCAAGGAGAAGGGCTATTATTAAACAGCAAGCGGCCAAGAAGAAGCAAGGCGGTGATGCTCATCCTAAGACGGATCCGTTTCACCCTGCCACAAAGAGACCTTCCACTGAAAAGTGGGACCGTCACAGTAAAAACCAAAAGCTGGTGACGGGGTTACCTGCCGGTCAGGGGTCTGGCATGGTAAGGCTGCCTCCCAAGCTGGGAATAGGCAAGGGTAAGGGTCTAATGACTAATCCCGACCCCGTCAAGGAAAAGCCACATGTCCTGCTTCGGGAAGATCCCCAGTATGCTCTCCGTCGAATCGGATCTATAATAACGGATAAGGACTATGAAGATCTCGGAAACCATGCTACCGAGGCTATGGGGGAAACATGTTTGTTCAGCTTAAATCAAGTCATTATCTGTCATACATTTACTCCGTCTTGTTCCTTTATACCTTGAACTAACTTATTGACATTGGTGCAAGGGGTGCTTATGGCCAAAGGTTTGTTGTACCGTTGTCTTGCTCACGAGAGAGCTATTGAGCGGGTTCAGGCAAAGGCAAAGGCGACAGTGGAGGAACTGGACGAATTAAAACTTTGGAGGGTTCATCATGAGCAAAAATTGAAACTATCCGAGCAGGCTCGTGAGAACTTGGAGAAAGAGGTGGAGTTGCTGAGGGAGACGGTAAAATCTAACGACGACAACATTCGTCTTGCGAAAGTTGAAGCTGTAAGAGAATACCGCGACTCCGACTCCCTTCTGGCCGAGCTTTGCTCCTCCTTTAGTGACGGGTTTGACAATTGTCTCCGTTAGGTGAAGGCCTCATTTCCTGACCTAGACCTAGCTCACATCAATATCAACGCTGAGGCCCAGACCCTGCTCGCCCCGTCAACTCTGAAGGGACGGAGGAGCTGTTTGGTGAAGGTCCTGGTGATGATGGAGTCACCAAAACTGAAAAAGAAACCGCCGAAGCCGATACCCGCCAGCCGTTGCCAAAAGGTCCTGAGGCTACCGAAGAGACCGTCGTAGTTCAAGACTAATGTAAATTTTGTAGTGAACGAAAACAATTTATCCGGTTTCAACCGTTGTCTTTTGTTAACTTTATTTTGGTAATGTGTATAACTCTCTCTTTTTATAACCTAGCTGGTTTTTTATTTTTCATCGTGCAATCCGTTCATTTTGTGGACTTTAATGTATTTTTATATTTCTTAGATGCTCCGTCCACTTTGATATTCAGTCATCTTTTTTGGATAACCCGTCCACTATGTGGACTTGGCATATTTTTATCTTTCTTTTGATAACCCGTCCACACGTGGACTTGATGCATTTTCATCTTTCTTTAGGTGATCCGTCCACTTTGTGGACTTGATAACTTTTCATCCATTTTGGATGATCCGTCCACTATGTGGATTGGATAAATTTACATCCATTTTGGATGAGCCATCCACTATGTGGACTTGGTAGATTTTCATCCATTTTGGATGATCCGTCCATTATGTGGACTTGGTATATTTTCATCCATTTTGGATGATCTGTCCACTAGGTGGACTTGGTAGTTTTTCATCCATTTTGAATGATCCGTCCGCTATCTGAACTTGGTAGATTTTCATCCATTTTGGATGATCCGTCCATTATGTGGACTTGGTAGATTTTGAGCAAAACACATTTCATACGTTTTAAATAAAACTCCTCTTATTATGACAGACTGGTAGACTATATTGTTCATGCAAAATAAAAAACTTTGGCTGTAATGAGTAAAAATTATGACCATCTAAAAATAAACTGGAAATAAGAAGGTAGATGTTGCTGTTGTCTTTGCCTTTTGTCTATTGGTAGTATTTCTTCAGGTGTTCTGTGTTCCATGGATGGCTTAGCTTTCTTTCGTCTAGTGTCTCTAAGTAGTACGTTCCTTTCCTACGCCATGAAATGATTCTGTATGGTCCTTCCCAGTTGGGACCCAATTTTCCTTGTGAGGCATCCTTTGTAGCGCCGAGTACTTTTCCTAAGACCAAATCTCCCACTTGGAAATCCATGTGCCTAACCTTGGAGTTGTAATGCTTTGCCATCATGTCTTGGTATCGCGCTAGTCTCTGTGCAGCTGCTGCCCTGACCTCATCTACAAGGTCAAGTTGTAAACACAAAGCTTCGTCATTCTTGCTCTCATCGTAGCTTTCCACACGGTAGCTTGTTAATCCTACTTCTGCCGGTGTGAGGGCCTCACTATTATACGCCAATCGAAACGGTGTTTCCCCTGTTGGTGTTCTCGCCGTTGTCCTCTATGCCCATAAAAAACTTGGTAATTCATCCGGCCATATGCCCTTTGCCCCCTCGAGCTGGGTCTTGATAATCTTCAGCAAGGACCGGTTTGTGACTTCAACTTGTCCGTTGGCCTGCGGGTGGGTGGGCAATGAGTAGTGATTTTTTATCCCAAACTAAAAACAAAAGTCTCTAAATGTGTCGTTGTTGAATTGTTTCCCGTTGTCTGAAATGAGCACCCTCGGAATTCCATACCTGTAAATAATACTTCTCCACACAAAACTACGGATGTTCTTCTCCGTGATAGTAGCCAGAGCCTCTGCTTCCACCCATTTGGTGAAGTAGTCAATACCAACCACCAAGAACTTCAGCTGTCTCACCGCTGTTGGGAATGGACCCATGATGTCCAACCCCCATTATGCAAACGGCCATGGGGCCGTCATAGGGGTAAGTTCTTCCATTGGTTGCTTTATGAAATCGCCAAATCGTTGACACTTTTCGCAAGCTCTAACATATATGTGGGCATCCTTTTGCATTGTTAGCCAGTAGTATCCTACTCAGAGTAGCTTGTGCAGTAGAGACCTTGATCCAGAATGGTTTCCGCAAACTCCTTCATGGACCTCCTTCATCACGTAGTCCGCTTCCTCACGGCCGAGGCACCTTAGATATGGTCGAGAGAATCCTCTTTTGTATAGGACGTCTTTAATCAAAATGAACCGGGTAGCTTTAACCTTCAACTTCCTTGCGCCTTCTTTGTCATCGATTAGCTTGCCTTCCTTGAGATACGCCACTATTGGAGCCATCCAGCAACTCTTATTGCTTACCTTCTGCATGCTAACGTCGTCTAATAATGATGAGAGCTGGACAAAGGACAATACCTATTTAGGGATGATTATGGGTTCGGCCAAAGCTGCCCTTGCGAGTCGGTCGGTTTCTTGATTCTCCTCCCTTGGGATTTGAATCACCTTGATTTGGAGGTTATTCGTTCGACCCTTCACTTCCTCAAGATACCTTTTCACTCTTTCATTCTTGCAGTAATAGCTCCCGTTAACCTGACTGGTCACGATTTGAGAATCGGAGTAGACGACCACACTCTTAGCTTCTGCCGCTATCGCAAGGTCCAGTCCTGCTACCAAGGCCTCGTATTTCGCCTCGTTGTTGGTAGTAGGGAAGTCCAGACGGATCATGCATTCAATTTTGTTTCCTTCTGAGGTGTGGAGTACAATTCCAACACCTCCAGCATGTTTATTGGAAGATCCATCTGTATGAACTCTCCATATGGGCGTCTCCTCTGCCCCCTGATCCTTTGTGGTAGTGAATTCAGCGACGAAGTTTGCCAATATCTGTCCTTTCACTGCTGCCCGTGGTTGATACCGGATATTGAACTCACTCAACTCGATTGCCCATAGCACCATCCGTCTAGCAGCTTCTGGACTACTCATTGCTCTTTATATGGGTTTATCTGTCAAGACACTTATGGTATGCGCTTAAAAGTATGGTTTGAGTTTCTGAGCTGCAGTTACTAGAGCAAATGTGAGTTTTTTCATCTGGGGGTATCTTTCTTCTACTCCTCTCAGTGCCCGGCTTATAAAGTACACCGGCTTTTGTACCTTTCCTTCCTCCCTGATAAGAGCTGCGCTGACCACAGCTGAGGAGACGGCAAGGTATAGGAATAATTCTTCCCTCGGAATAGATGGGCTGAGCAACGGCGGAGCGGAGAGGTACACCTTTAACTCTTCAAATGCCTTCTGGCACTTGTCAATCCATTCAAATGATCTCTTCAGCATGCGGAAGAATCAGAGGCATTTGTCCATTGCTCTTGATACGAATCTATTCAAGGCTACTATCTTCCCGGTCAAGCTTTGTACTTTCTTTACCGTCCTTGGAGGAGATAGTTCCATGATGGCCTTTACTTTTTCGGAGTTAACTTCAATGCCTCTCTAAGATACCATGAACCCTAAGAATTTTCCTGCAGTTACTCTGAACGCGCATTTGTTTGGATTCAGCTTCATTTTGTATGATCGAAGAGTATCAAAAGTCTCCTGGAGGTCCCTCAGGTGATCGGATTCCCGCATGCTCTTTACCAACATATCATCTACGTAAACCTGCACGTTTCTACCAATTTGGTGTGTGAACATCTTGTTCATCAATCTCTGATATGTGGCTCTTGCGTTTTCAAGCCCGAAAAACATTACTTTGAAGCAAAAAAGCCCCTGACTTGTGATGAATGAGGTTTTCTCCTGATCAACCTCGTCCAATTTAATTTGGTTGTAGCCGGAGAAGGCATCCATAAAGCTCAAAAGTTCATGTCTCGCGGTGGAGTCTACTAGGGTGTTAATACGTGGGAGAGGGTAACTATCCTTAGGGCAGGCCTTATTCAGATCTGTGAAGTCAACACATATTCTCCACTTCCCACTCGCCTTTTTAACCATTAATACATTTGCCAGCCAATCAGGGTAGTACACCTCGCTTATGAAGTCCGCTTCTTGTAGCTTCCGTACTTCTTCAGCTATGGCTCGATCGCGCTCAAGGGCGAACACTCGTTTCTTCTATTTGACAGGGGAGAAAGAGGGTGACACATTTAACCTGTGAACTATGACCGACGGGTCTATCCCCGGCATGTCCTCGTGACTCCATGCAAAAATATCTTGGTTTTCTTTGAGGAATAATGTGAGTGCTTGTCGAACTGTTTGGCTGGCCAAGGTGCCGATTCTCGTAGTCCGCTTGGGCCTAGAATCATCCAGGTGTACTTCTTCTAATCCTTCCACCAGTTTCGCCACCGTTCGCTGTTCCTCGATGCTCATTTCTTGTAGGTGGTCATCCATTTCCATCATGGCGATGTAGCACTCCCATGCAACCACCTTATTTCCGCGTAGTTCCCCAACTCCGGATTCGGTGGGGAATTTGACCATTAGATGGTAAGTCGAGGTAACAGCCTTCCATGCATTGAGAGTAGGTCGTCCAAGGATGGCGTTATAAGCAGAAGAGCAATCAACCACAAGGAAAGCTACATCCTTGGTCACTTACTGTGGGTAATCCCCAACCGTCACAAACAACGTTACAACTCCCAAAGGATAGACCCTTGTCCCTCCGAAGCCAACAAACGGTGCATTCTTTGGGACCAGTCGTTCTCTAGCAATCCCCATTTGTTGGAACGTGGGGTAGTAGAGGATATCTGCTGAGCTTTCGTTGTCCACCAAAACTCAATGCATGTTGTAGTCCCCTACCCGTATGCTGATGATGAGCGCGTCATCATGTGGGTGGTGAAGGCGTCACACATGTTCTTCCAAAAACCCGATGTTGGGGCTATCTCGTCGTGTCACTTTTAGTGAGGAACTTGTCGACTGGACTCTTTGAATCATCCGCAAGTAGGTCTTTCTGGCCTTTTTGGACGACCCTGCAGAAGTAGTACCCCTACAATCATTTGTATATCTCCTACAGGTGGTCTGGGACGCTTGTTCTCCCGTAGGGGATTTTGTTCCTGGAGTTGATTCGTTCTCTCCTTCCTCACAAACCTCTGTAACCTTCCTTGCCTAATGAGGGCTTCAATTTGTTGTTTTAAGTCATAACAGTCCGTCGTATCATGGCCATGATCGCCATAAAAACGGCAGTATCTATCTCTTGGTCTCTTGTTCAGATCTCCCTTTAGCTTGCTAGGAAACGTCAGGGTTCCTTCATCTTTGATTTGCATTAACACTTGGTCAATTGGGGCTGTGAAGGGGGTGAAGTTCATGAATCTTCCCGTAGGTGGTTTGGGTTGTCAATCTTCCCATCGTTCTCTGGTTCTAGCCATTTTTCGTCCCTTGTCCGGTTGTGTATCTTCCTGCCTTTCCCTTTTCTAGGTTTTTCCTTTCCAGCCAGCAAGGCATCCTCTGCGTTCATATACTTCGTTGCCCTGTAAAACACTTCAGACATAGTCTTTGGGTCATTCTTGTACAAAGAAAACAGGAACTTACCCTTTCGCAGCCCGTTCGTGAACGCTGCTACAAGTATCTTGTCATCTGTCTCGTCTATTGAGAGGGCTTCCTTGTTAAAACGGGCTATGTATGATCTTAAAGTCTCTTCTTCTTGTTGCCTAATGTTCATCAGACACATAGTAGACTTCTTATGCCGGTGACTCTCGATAAAGTGTGATACGAACTGTGCGCCTAATTCCTTAAAAGTGCTGATGGAATTAGGTGTCAGTCTGCTGTACCAGTCCCTTGCAGGCCCTTTTAACGTGGTGGGAAAAGCTCTACACATGATCTCATCCGATACGCCCTATAGATGCATTAGGGTCTTGAAGGATTCCAAGTGATCCAATGGGTCCTTGGATTCGTCGTAATTCTCCACCTGAGGCATGCGAAACTTTAAAGGAAGGGGGCATGAACTCACAAGCGCTATGAAAGGCGAATATGTTCTATGGACTAGGTCGTCCAGGTCGTTAGAGATTCTTCCTCTGAAGGCGTTCATCATCATATCCATACGTTCCCTCATCTCCTGCATCTCAGTTGCTATGTGTGTTGGTAACATGTCCGAGATGGACGGCCGGTTAGTCTCATGCCGCTCTGGTCTAGTCGGAGCGTTGCTACCCTCAGGCCCTTCCGCGTTCCTCCCCTTTAGACTAGCACCTTCCTGGTCTTCCTCTAGTGCGCTTGGGTGTGCATTCCTTTGCCGCAGTTGCTCTTCCAAATCATGATTCTGCTTGGTTAGGCGCTCAACCACCGCGGCAAGTGTTTGGACTTGCCTCTCTAGAGCTGTGGCATACGGTTCGTCACCTTGATTGTTGGTTGTTGCCATCGATCGAGTGAGTACCATGCAACTTTTTGTCTTAGGAATAGAGCAAAGGCTAAATAAACTTCCCACAGACGGTGCCAACTGATGAAGCTGAAAAAATCACCAGTAAGCTGCAAACACTCCCAAATCGAAACAACACCTGCAAAAAGAAAAGAGAAGACCTAACAAAGAGCACCGGTGTGGTGCCGGCCAAAAACCCTCCGAAGGTCAAGTTAGAGTCTTTTTACAACCCTAGAGTGCTAGAGTCGAGTCAATTATGTGTACCTTGATTTATGAGGGTTTCAGCGTATTTATAGTGGTGTAGGATTAGCATCCACGCCTTGATTATGAAGTCCTTTCCTTCTAGGATTAGAACTCTTTCCTTTTGGATACCTTCTATCAGGGCTAAACGTGTGATGCAAGAATTCTTCTTATGCATGTTCACGTGGAGACCAATTAAGGCCACATCAGCCCTAATTACAAAGCGTGAATCCTTATTTAAGGTTTTTTGGAAATAATCCCAGAAGGACGATCCCTACTTCATACCTGTCCGTCCACTATGGATCCGTCCTCCTTGGCCATGTTAAATACCGTCATCCTTATGTCGTCATATCTACCAGGTAGATCCGTCAAGCTCACTTTTATTCCTCTTCAATATATATACTAACAAAAACTACAAAATGTAAATTTCTATCTTACTGCAATTTTTTCTCTGTGGAATGCAATTTCATGAGAAGAAATTGGTGGCAGAAATCAAGGGAATAGCTAAAAGAAATGAGGCAAGTTTTTTGTTCCTGCTTTAATAATTTTCATATTTTCATACACTAAAGAACGTAAGTTGTTACCTTATGGTAAATTGGGATGAAACTGCTAGAATTTGTCAATCTAAATGTCAATGTCAATGGATTCTCAAAATAAACAAATGAATAATAAATAAAAAGTGAATGTTAGTTGTAGGGGCAAAAGAGTCAGAGTGTGTTTGTGGGCCTTGGGTTTGATCTAAGGATATTAACTCGTCCGAGGAGGTCTCAGTGATAATTACTATACTGGATATAAAGGCCCACAAGCAAATTGTTATGAGAGAAATTGGTGGAAATGGTCTGAGGAGAGAGATCTCCTCAGCTCCATGAAATAAAGGTCGTGCCATACATCCTGGTGTACGTAAGGGATTTCTAGAAGGTTTGGTGAGGGAGGATATGTTCCATATGAGCACAGGAAGAATGAGTGAAGAAAAAATATCTTAGAGAAAGCTGCTACCACCGCATTAAAGACTCTGCACCTACCTCTCTGACTGCATTAATGGGGAAAATGACCTTTGAACAGTGGTGGACAGTGTTTCAACTGTTCTTTGAGGGCTTCAAGAAGACGGTGGATGGGACAAGTATCTAGATTGGTGATCTGGTTCATACATGGAGGATGGTGTGAAGAAGGAAGATGATATAAAAGGAAAAGAAATGGCATTCAAGGGGGGGATAGAGAAAAGAAAGAGAAAAACATTGTACACACCACCTTCAAATACAATCTATTGTGGAAAGAATAAAAAGGAATATAATTCATCCTCGGCCAACGTCCGAGGAAAGTTTTTGTCATAAAACCATTTCATTGTGCATGTATTGGTGATCTAGCCCACCATACTTGTTATCCAATATCTATAAAACCTAGGTTCAAGCTCACGCTCTACAAATTTCATTGTATAAGGTTATTTGGGCCTACACCCTTCACACGGTTGGGTCCAAGTGCGAATTGTGCCCTTACAATTGGCGCCGTCTGTGGGAAATTTTGTGCTGAAAGACGGATAGCGTGATGGCTGGCTCAAGTCCACACCATGCAGAGTCTATAGGGTCCCAGCAGGAAGACCACTTTCAACGTCTTGAACGGGAAAGAGATCGGGAGGGCAGTGTGCACACAGGGCAAATCGCTAGGAGTCATTCACAGGGAGGGAGTAGAATCCCTCGCGAGGACGATGCTAAGGCCATGTAGAAAGAGATTGACCATCTGAAGAAGAAGCTGCGCCAGGCAAGACGACGACGAACACCCTCGTTTTTAGATCCTTCCTCTGAAGACTCCCAAGGTAGTAGTTATAGGCCCAGGTCAAGAACTGCTCCTAATGAGACTTTCTCCTATGAGGAGGATGATCTTCGTGGTCATAAGGGCAAGAAGTCTTCTTTTAGGGGCTTGGGAAATGATGCTATGAGCAGGGTATTGCATCAAATTTCCAAGTCACCCTTCACACACAGGGTGGAGAAAGGAAAGCTTCATCGGCGCTTCACGCAACCAAATTTTACTATCTATAATGGCTGTACAGACCCCGTGGAGCATGTGAGCCATTATAATCAAAGAATGGCGGTGCATGCCAAGAACGAAACTCTAATGTGCAAAGTCTTCCGTTCTAGCCTGGGACCTATTGCGATGAGATGGTTTAATGGGCTGAGGGCAGGTTCAATCAATTCCTTTATGGAACTCACTATGGCATTTGGGTCTCGTTTCATTACCTACAATAGAGTTCCTCGACCTCTAGATTCATTATTGTCCATGGCCTTGAAGGAGAGAGAGACTTTGAAAACATATTCTGATAGATAGTGGGAGATGTTTAATGAGATCGATGGTGATTTTGATGAGGTGGTGATCAACACTTTCAAGGTTGGCCTTCCAATTGATCATGACTTCAGGAAATCTTTGACCAAGAAACCTGTAAGGAGTGTACGTCGACTCATGGATCGTATTGATGAATACAAACAGGTGGAGGAAGATTAGCAGCAAGGTAAGGGAAGGCGAAGGTTATCCCTCAGAAGAGGAGGGATTTCAGGTCGGACAGATACAAAAACAATAGGCCGAGGAGAGATTTCGCTGGACAATCTGGTTCAGCCCCTCCTCAAATAGTGAATACTATGTTTCGTGAACCTGTGCAACAGATATTAGAGAAAATTCGTCATGAATCACACTTTAAGTGGCCCAAAAAAATGGCAGGGGACCCTATGAAGCGTAATCAGAACCTTCAATGTCATTATCATCAAGAGCGAGGTCATACCACTGAGAATTGTAGGACCTTGTGGAATCATTTGGAGCAGTTGGTTTAGGAGGGAAGGTTAAAGCAATTTTTATATTAGCCCAATGAGCAAGGAGATCATTCAGGCTTGGTAAATCAGGGTAATAATGCTTCAAGGCCTCTTTTGGGTACAATCAACATTATTTTTGCTGCTCCAGGAAGGACTAGTTCTCGCCCTACTAGAGTCATGTCTGTGTCACGAACTCTTACTGAGGAGTCTCATTTTGAGCCAAAAAGGATTAAGGGGAATACTCCACCTGTCTTAGGTTTCTCAGAAGAAGACAAGATTGGGACTATCCAACCACATGATGATGCCTTAGTAGTTACGCTTAGAATAGGGGGTTATGACGTGAGAAGGGTAATGGTTGACCAAGGTAGTAGGGCTGACATTATGTACCCTGACTTGTTTAGGGGGCTCAACCTAAAGCTCAAGGATCTTACGGCTTATAATTCACCGCTCATAAGTTTTGAGGGGAAAGCTGTCATTCCAAAAGGGCAAATTCGATTACCTGCGCAATCAGGCCCGAAGATTGTAGACGTGGATTTCATTGTGGTAGACGCTTATTCTCCCTACACGGCCATTGTGGCAAGGCTTTGGCTGCATGCTTTAAGTGTTGTTTCCTCAACTCTCCATGTCAAGGTAAAGTTCCCATCTAGGGGACTGATCGAAGAAATCGTTGGGAGTCAATTTATGGCTAGACAATGTATAACAGCTGCAGTTCTGCGTCAGACTGGGCAAGAGTCATTGGCCTCGGTTGAGGAACGTTCATAGCAATCAATTTCCTCGGCCACACCTAAGATTGCTGAGGTAGCAGAGCATGCGTATGAAGAGTTAGAGAAGGTTCTTATTGGCGATGATCCTGAAAAATTCTTTCAGGTGGGAATTCACCTACCACCTTTTGAGAAGAAGGAGCTGGTCATGTTTTTGAAGAAGAATATGGATGTATTTGCGTGGAATGCTTATGAGGCCCTAGGGGTTGATCCAAGTTTCATTTGTCATCATTTAAATATCAATCCATCTGTGGTGCTGAGGAAACAACCACCCCGGCGCTCATCTAAAGAGCATGCTGAGGCTGTCAAGGAAGAGGTACTTAAGCTCAAAGTGGCTAGTGCTATTAAGGAGGTATTTTATCTAGAGTGACTGGCTCACACAGTGGTAGTGAAGAAGAAGAATGGGAAATGGAGAGTTTGTGTAGACTTCACAGATTTGAACAAGGCTTGTCCTAAAGATTCATTCCCACTGCCTTGCATAGATCAGTTGGTAGATGCCACTGTGGGGCATCCTCGGATGAGCTTTCTAGATACTTTTCAAGGTTACCACCAGATACCCTTGGCTTTGGAGGATCAGGAGAAAACGGCCTTTGTCACTCCTACAGGGAATTATCATTATAAGGTGATGCCTTTCGGCTTGAAAAATGCAGGGGCTACCTATCAAAGGATGATGACCAGGATGTTTGAGCCTTAATTGGGAAAAATAATTGAAATGTATGCGGATGACATGGTGATGAAGAGTAAAATGGTTTCTATGCATATATCAGACTTGAGTGATACTTTTCAAACGCTAAGGAGGTACAAATTACACCTTAATGCTTCTAAGTACTCCTTTGGGGTGGGATCTGGTAAGTTCCTGGGTTATAGGGTAACACACAGAGGAATTGAAGTCAATCCTACTCAGGTCAAGGCAATTGATAGCTTACAACCTCCTCGGAATCCAAAAGAAGTTCAAAGGTTGATAGGGATGACCGCTGCCCTCAACCGATTTTTTTCACAATCCGCGGATAGGTGCATGCCTTTCTTCCAACTACTAAATAAGTGGAAAGGATTTGAGTGGACCTAGGAATGTGCTACAACTTTTCAACAGCTTAAGGAATATCTTTCGTGTCCGCCCATTATGTCTCGGCCAGAAATTGATGAGGTTTTGTTCGCGTATATTACTGTGGTTGATCATGCTGTTAGTTTGGTTTTAATACGGATTAACAACAATATACAAAAGCCAGTTTATTATGTGAACAAATCTTTACATGAGGCCGAGGTACATTATCTACCGTTGGAAAAGGCAATCCTTGCGGTGGTGCATGGTACGCGTAAGCTTCCACACTATTTTCAATCTCATATAGTTGTGGTTTTGACTTAACTTCCTCTCAAATCTGTACTTCGAAGTGCTGATTATACGAGTAGGATTGCTAAGTGGGGCACCATATTGGGGGCTTTTGACATCAAGTATATGCCTCAAACTTCCATGAAGGGTCAAATGCTTGCTGATTTGGTCGCAAAGTTTGCTAAGTCATCGTTAGTAGATAATGATAAGGGGTTGGACATGGATGAAAAATCAGTTGGCAAGATCTTGTGCAAGGAGCTTACGACGTGGAAAGTATACGTTGATGGGGCAGCGAATCAAAGAGGATCTGGTGTGGGACTAGTCCTAGTCCTAGTGTCCCTTAAGGGGCTTACTTTTGAGAAGTCCTTGAGATTGGGATTCTCGGTCACTAACAATGAGGCAGAATATGAGGCTTTATTGGTTGGAATGGATATGGTTTAGAAAATGAGGGAAAAATCAGTGCAAATGTTCTCGGATTCGCAATTAGTTGTGGGCCAAGTAAAAGGGACATTGGAGGCTAGAGATCCAAGGATGCAAGAATATCTAACCCGAGCCATGTATTTACAATCAAAGTTTGAATCTTTTATCTTGTTGCATATATCAAGGAGTATGAATACCCATGCCAATTCCCTAGCTACCCTTGCAACGTCCTCGGTACAAAGTCTACCTCGAGTTATCCTTATGGAAGATTTGTTCAAGCCCTCTGGAACGAGTGTTGATGCCATTCAAGTTCATCAAATAAGAGTAGGATCTAGTTGGATGGACCCTATAGTATCCTTCCTTAGCGGTGATGTCTTGCCCGAGAAGAAAATTGAAGCGGAAAAAATATGTAGAAAGGCACCTCAATTCTGGTTATCCGGGGATCAAAAGTTATACAAGCAATCCTTTTCAGGACCATATTTGTTGTGTGTGCATCCTGATGCAACGGAGTTACTTTTGGAGGAGTTGCATGAAAGGATTTGTGGAAGTCACACAGGAGGAAGATCTTTGGCACATAGAGCTCTTACACAGGGATATTGGTGGCCCAATATGCAAAGAAGAGCATAGGGTTATGCAAGAAAGTGCGATCAGTGTCAGAGGTATACTTTTAACATTCATCGACTAAGGGGCATCCTTAATCCTTTTTCTAGTCCTTGGCCTTTTGCTCAATGGAGCTTGGACATTGTAGGACCTTTCCCAAAGGCAGCAGGGAATAAAAGATGGGTTGCTTATCGGAATAGATTATTTCACTTAGTGGGTTGAAGCTGAACCATTGTCGAATATTAGGGATGTGAATGCAAAAAAGTTTGTCTAGAAAAATATTGTCACTAGGTTTAGAATCCTTCATACTCTTATTTCAGATAATGGCCTACAGTTTGATAGTAAAACCTTTAGAAGGTATTATGGTGATTTGGGCATCTTGAATAGGTATTCCACTCCAGCTTATCTGCAGGGGAATGGACAAGACGAGGCTGTAAACAAAGTTATAGTCAATGGACTCAAGAAAAGACTAGATGATGCTAAAGGAAATTAGGTAGAAGAATTGCTGCATGTTTTGTGGACGTATCAAACTACGCCTCGAAGATCCACTAGAGAGACGCCTTTCTCCATGACTTACGGAGCTGAGGCTATAATCCCTTTGGAAACTGGGTTTTCGACGCTAAGAACGAGCTCCTTCATCCCTAGCAGTAATGATAGCTTACTAGAAAAAGGCTTAGACCTAGTTGAGGAACGACGAGAGAATGCTATGGTTCAGTTAGCTTATTATCAGCAAAAGCTTAAACAAGGTTATAATTCCTATGTGAAGTTGAGGCCATTAGCCCTTGGTGATTTGGTATTAAGAAAAGTCATGGGTACAGCCAAGAATCCAGCATGGGGAAAATTAGGACCTAACTGGGAGAGACATTATCATATTACGTCAGTAGCTGGTATAGGGGCATATTATCTTGCAGACTTAGATGAAAAAGTTGTACAACGTCCCTGAAATGTAAATAACCTACGAAGGTATTATTATTAATGAAGGGCACTTTTGCCATTATTTTTCTGTTAATATGGTGTTGTGTTGATTTTTAGTTCATTTTTAATAAGTATCAAACAGAAATTTGGTCATGCTTGGCTCCTCGGACCACGTACCTTGTAGAAATTGATATATTTATTAAGTGTTAAACAGAACCTCAGTTATGTCTAGTCCTCAGACCATCTACTTTGAAGAAATTAACATTTTTGTTCATCTTTCTAGATATCAAACAGAAACTTGGTCATGCTTGGCTCCTCGGACCACGTACCTTGTAGAAATTGATATCTTTATTAAGTGTTAAACAGAACCTCAGTTATGTCTCGTCCTTGGACCATCTACTTTAGAGAAATTAACATTTTTGTTCATCTTTCTAAGTATCAAACAGAAACTTGGTCATGCTTGGCTCCTCAGACCACGTACCTTGTAGAAAATGATATCTCTATTAAGTGTTAAATAGAACCTCAGTTATGTCTGGTCCTCGGACCATCTACTTTAGGGAAATTAA
The DNA here is from genome assembly GCF_040712315.1 of Castanea sativa. Lineage (NCBI taxonomy): Eukaryota > Viridiplantae > Streptophyta > Magnoliopsida > Fagales > Fagaceae > Castanea > Castanea sativa. The sequence continues at coordinate 62,361,539 of NC_134017.1, forward strand.
CATTTTGTTCATCTTTCTAAGTATCAAATAGAAACTTGGTCATGCATGGCTCCTCGAACCACGTACCTTGTAGAAATTGATATCTTTATTAAGTGTTAAACAGATCCTCAGTTATGTCTGGTCCTCGAACCATCTACTTTGGAGAAATTAACATTTTTGTTTATCTTCCTAAGTATCAAACAGAAAATTGGTCATGCCTGGCTCCTCGAACCATATACCTTGTAGAAATTGATATCTTTATTAAATGTGGAACAGAACCTTAATGGTGCCTGGTTCTCAGATTATTTATTTTTGGAAAAACTAACATTTCTGCCCAGCTTTCTAAGGATCAAGCAGAATTTTGGTTATGTTTAGTTCTCGGGCCATATACTTTGGTAAGGTTTGTGAGTTGCTTTGTGCCTAAGTTTCATATTAAGTCTAGCTTTAGACTATATTCCTCTTGTTTTGAATTTGTGAATGCTTTATGTACTCAACTATGTGCTGCTGCTTAACCTAATTCCACCATACAAATTATTAATTGAAGGCATAAGTTCAAAAAATGAAAGTATCTCTAGAACATACTGTTGATACTGTTTAAGGCATTGTTAAGACCTATCCTGTTCCTTTATGCACTAAGTCATTCATATTATGTATATTAATTGTAATAAGAGTAAGAATTAAACATTTCCAATGAGTGAAATTTGTAAAGAAGTAAAAATCAAAATCTTAAACATGTCATTAGGAATGTACTTGATTACATTAGAGATAAAGATAATAGATAAAAAAAAAAAAAATATATATATATATATATATATATATATATATATATATATAAAAATGAAGAAGTGCTATTTGGAATTAAAACAAAAGGTCGGAAGAGAGAGGGTTCCAAGATGTTCATGTTTTAGCCTTCACTGAAGGGTTCTCTTAGGACTTGGTCTCTGCTTCCTTTGCTTTGTTCTCTGCCCCTTTTTGACCAGTTTCTTTGGATTGAAGAGCCACTTCCTTGATAACAAGAGGAACGGTGGAAGACTTCACCTCAGACGAGGTCATGATATGTTTTCCTTTGTCTTTTGCCCTAAGTGAAGGGTCAACCTGGTCAATCTTCTTATCCAAACCCTTGTTAGTCTCCTCATCCTGGGTTGCAGTCTGATTAGGGCCTATGAATGCTTTAATGGGTGGAAGTGGATCTTGGACAATTGAGGTTTGGGAAGGAGGCGCTGACTCAGAGACAGTTGGAGGAGGCAAAGCTTCAATCACGCGAATGTCTGGAGGAATCCACATGTTTTCAGCTTGTCTCCACTCGGAAGTAGCAGGGACCCCAACAACATTCAGGGCTTCTATCCATACTTGTTGACAGTATTCCTTGCATACTTCAGCAAATTCTTCAACTAGGCGGGTTTCTGTTTCTTCAACCCCCTTGTTGAAGGAAGCAAGCGATGCAGCATTAATAGTTTCCTTGATGGTACGAGTCGCTTCTTTGGCTTGTGCCAATTCACCCTTCAAGTGTTCAATCTCTTGTTGGGCAGTGGCAAGTTCCTCTCTTTTGCTTCGAAGCTGCTTGCGTTGCTCCTCGGCTTGTGCCTCGGCCGTGTTAAGACCAGCCTCAGTGCTCTTCCTTAGTTGCTCTTCTTCCACCAGCTTATCAGCAAGCTTCTTCTTTTCATGCTCAGCCTGTCCCAGGGCTTTTTCAGTTTCTACCTTGTTCCTGATCTCAGCATTAGTCTTGCTCTGAGCATCTTATACCCACTTTTCAGCCACAAAAACCTCTTGGATAGCCTAAGAAGCAATGGCGAACAAATGCATTTTTATGAGAGTAGTAGAAAAGTATGTATAAGACAGTTTATATGAAAAGAAAAGTTGAAAAGCAAAGCAGAACTAGTTGAATGGTACATACCAAAGCCAAATCCCTTTTTAGGGAAAGGAAAATTTGAGGCTGATTCATGTTCTCCAAGGCTTCCATATACCTTGGCAGGAGGAGGGGTTTTTCTAGGGCTTCAGCTAAATGGTGAGCATGCCCTTTTTGGAATTCCCTTATGGACGAGTGTTCTGGGATAGGAGTTCCATCCAACTCTAGCGGTGGTGACCAGTGGGCTGGGGTACGACGCACCTCGGCCAAATCACGGCTATCTCTACTCTCCGTGGAGGAGGCTCGAGTCTAGCCCTTTCTTGTTTTTTGTTGTTTATATCTTCTTTTGGGCTAGTTCCTCTTCTTCAACCTCAATTGCTCTTTTCTTCTTGGGGTTAGGATCGGGGAGAAAAGGGCCTGGAGGAGGAGGTGGAGGAGGGCGATTGGTAGGAAGTTGGGACGCCGAGGCATTTTTCGCAGTGGATTGTTAGCCTCTTTGGGTAAGCAGACCCCTCAAACCTAACCCTTGTTTTCGAGACATTTCTTCTTCTTCCTCGTCACTCTTATCGATACGTGCAACTATCAGACCCTGGATACAAGAGCCCTCGGCGAATTCCTCTTCTTCGTCCGAGATGTTGACAACGTGGTCCTTTGATGGTTTTTCTTCTTCCTCAAGTCGGAACTGGTCTATTTCTTCTTCAAGGGATAGACGTGAAGATGCAGGGTCTTCTCGGATGGTTTTTGCTTTAGGTCGTGCTGAAACAGGGATTGCTTTTATTGGGCGCACGTACAGGATGACAGAGGGGTTGTCTAGTAAGTCGTGGGGAGCAAGAAAATCTGGTTTCGAGACGTCTATCTATCTACGTCTCCGGTCACCCGCGATCATCGCGTTACCAATGTCTTGGACGATGTTCGACAGTGGTTCGTATCCCAAGATGAGATGGGCAGCCCTCACCTGCAGGTCTTCACTTACGAATATCTCGGATCTCAAAACTCTGTTAAGGTCCGCAACGTTGATTAAACTCAAGTGGGGCGATATGGGTTGCTTATTTGCAAAGAAAAACATCCGAGAAACCAAATCTGGTTAGATCAATAATAACGTTAAATGTAAAGAACGAGGGAATACAAATGTGAATCTAGGTGATGAAGTTAGGGGAGCTAGACCCAAAACCAGGGAACCTAAGTCCTAAGGAATCACACCTGGTTTTCCCTCTTTGACCGGACAATGAGGGCCATCGGACCATCTCCTGAAGGCGATTAAGTAGTCGTCCTTCATGCCTTTGTTAGATTTGGGGAGACATGATACGAGTCTAACAATGCTAGACCTGGATTTAAAATAGTAACCTACATTTTTAAGTTGATGACATTCATACATATGGATGACATCGTGCCATGTGAGGTTTAAGCCCATTTGCTCGTTGAGGGTGTCTACACAACCTAGGATTCTAAAGATGTTAGGTATACATTGATCTGGGTATAATCTATGGTTACAGAGGTATTCACTGGTTACGTTTTTTGTGAGAAGTGTCATTCCACCCTCTAAAAAGGCAACTATGGGAATGAAAACTTCCCCTTCTTTCCTATCATTAGCTATGGCCTTTGGGGAGCAGTATCTCAAACCCACATCCGGAAAGATGTGGTATTTGGCCCGAAAACCCTCTATACCGGCATCAGTATCTACTAGGCACTTAAATCTACCCATTTGGTTGGAAGAAAAATGGAGTTTTAGAAAGGGAAGGGGTGCAGCTAATGGCCGAGGACTACGGCTAAGGAGAAAAAGATTTTAGAAGAATGAAAACTTACAAGAAATGAGTGGACGATTCTTCGCGATCTTCTGGAGAAAAGTGGAAAGGAGGAAGTTGTAAGATGTGATTGATTTCTAGAGTAATGGTTCGAGCCGTGATTTCCTAGGTGTTTTGACATAAAGGAAGCAACATTAATTGGGAGTTATCCCGCTAAAATTTTGGAAAAGAACCCAGAACGTTGGATATGCGACCTACCATTGGACGTGGCAGACAGGGTGTTGCTTGGAGCATTTAATGGGGGTGTTATGAATTTCGAGGCGTCAGGAGCAGTTTCAAATGAAGTGAGATGGCATTCTCACATGTAACGGTTCTATGAGCGTGCTAGAGTGATGGTGTTGAATCAAAACTTCATTTTTCCCCTCGAATGGGAGGAAAAAATGAATTTTTGAGGGGCTATTGTGGGGGCAGAAGAGTCAAAGTGTGTTTGTGGGCCTTGGGCTTGATCTGAGGATATTAACTCGTCAGAGGAGGTCTCAGTGATAATGACTATACTGGATATAAAGGCCCACAAGCAAATTGTTATGAGAGAAATTGGTGGAAATGGTCCAAGGAGAAAGATCTCTTCGGCTCCATGAAATAAAGGTCGTGCCATATATCCTGGTGTACGTAAGGGATTTTTAGAAGGTTTGATGAGGGAGGATATGTTCCACATGAGCACAGGAAGAAGGAGTGAAGAAGAAATATCTTAGAGAAAGCTGCTACCACTGCATTAAAGACTCTGCACCTACCTCTCTAGCCGCATTAATGGGGAAATAACCTCTGAACAGTGGTGGATAGTGTTACAGCTGTTGTTTGAGGGCTTCAAGAAGATGGTGGATGGGACAAGTATCTAGATTGGTGATCTGGTTCATACGTGGAGGATGGTATGAAGAATGAAGATGATATAAAAGGAAAAGAAATGGCATTCAAGGGGGGGAGATGGAGAGAAGAAAGAGAAAAACACTGTATACACCACTTTCAAATACAATCTATTATGGAAAGAATAAAAAGGAATATAATTCATCCTCAGCTAACGTCCGAGGAAAGTTTTTGTCATAAAACCATTTCATTGTGCATGTATTGGTGATGTAGCTCATCATACTTGTTATCCAATATTTATAAAACCTAGGTTTCAAGCTCACGCTCTACAAATTTCATTGTATAAGGCTATTTGGACCTGCACCCTTCACATGGTTGGGTCCAAGTGCGAATTGTGCCCTTACATTAGTGAATTTAACCTTGTATCAATGCTTTTCTCAAAAAAAAAATATATATATATATATATACACACACACACACATATATAGACCTTGTATCCATATAATACCGCTTTATGAGGTGTTTTAGAAGTATCCTCGAGCTCGATGATCACTTTATGTTGAAGTAAAACAAAAGGCAAGTAGTGGTGAAGCTAGAGGGGGACAAGGGGGCTATAAACCCTTGACTTTTTTTATGTTCCTATCAACAGTGCTATTAGATTTTAAAATTATCTTAAATTCTCTCTAATTTTACTTATTGGCCCCCCTGGATTTTAAAGAAAAAATAGAACTGGCTTTACTTACTCATTTGCAAAGACTTATTACTATTACCTTAAATCCATTTGGGCCTCCTCAAATTTTTAATTGTTGAAAAAAACTTTTTAGAAAACAGAAAATGATAAGAGGAACCCAAAAAAAAAAAAAATCCAGCCCATTCATTGCCCATAGCCCATCCAAATTTAATAATATGAAAAATAACAAAAATAATAAATAAATAAATAAAACAAACAAACTCCAACAAATCTCAAATCAGCAATATTATCCACCAAAATGGAAAATATTTTTTGTAAATCAGATCTGGTATAAAAATTCAAATATTTTGCTTTTACAAAAAAAGTTCATATTTGTTTAAAGACAAAGTTTAGCTACAAAATTGGTTGTAACATAAGACTATAATCTTACTCAATAAAATAAATATTATTACATATTTTGAAAATCAAACCGTTAAATTGCATGTTCTTTATGCTCTAATACACTTGTCAAATTTTTTGTCAATTAGATATTATTTACTATATGATCTATAAACTGATATTTTATGCATAATTTCAAACTACAAAACCATGCCATTTTAGAATTTTATTGATGACATAACTATTATTCTTTAACTTTCTAGAAATTTTGCAAGCATGGAGGATATAAAATGAAACTATAATCCAATGGTGGATTTGTCGAAATTCACTTCTAATAAAAAAATATTGAGTAAGGTTGTAGCCTAAGGTTACAACCAATTTTGTAGCTAAACTTTGTCCTTTGTTTAAATATAATTAGGACAAAATTTAGTTACAACCTTACTCAATATCTTTTTATTTGAGGTAAATTTTGACACAAATCCATTGTTGAATTACATATTCTTCTTATATCCTCCATGCTTGTAAAATTTCTAGAAAATTAAAAGATTAATAGCTATGTCATCAATAAATAATTTAAATTGCAATTTTTTGTAATTTAAAATTATGCATAAAATATGAGCTTGTAGATCATATAGTAAATAGTATCTAATTGATACAAAATTTGACATGTATATTGAGAGCGTAAAGAACATACAATTCAACTAATAGATTTTCAAAATATATAATAACGTTTATTTTATTGAGTAAGGTTATAATCTTAGGCTACAACTAATTTTGTAGCTAAATTTTATCCATATATTTATATCTTTTCGCTGCCGCCAACATCTCCAACCTGAATTGTCTATTTGCCTCCAAAACTTGCTGACCTGCCACTCCCAATCGCTACCTAAGCCATAGCAAAACTCATTCAAAGCCTACCCTCAAAAATAACAATCAAATAAAATTTTGGACCCAAAGCCCACCTTCCCCTAAGATAAAAATACAGAAATTCAACAAAAACGAAATTCAAAACACACAAAATTTTGCATAAACAAAATTTCTATGCAAACAAAAATTTCTGCACATTCAAAGATAAGACACTCTAATCAAAGCCTACCCTACAAAATAACAATCAAACAAAATTTTAATCCCAAAGCCCACCTTTCCAAAGATAACTCTTAATAAAAATTTTGTATCATATGCCTAACTTCAAAACAAACCTATTTTCAAGAATCATTAATTCTTAGGCCCAAAAGCCCAAAGTTTTTCCAAACAATCAAATCTTGGCCTAAGGACCTATTCTCTTAACCATATAAGTATTTAGATACTAGGCTCCAAGACTCAAAAAAATTTCACAAAAAAGGAAAACATTGGGCCTAATAGCCCAATGACCTTTTTCAAATAATATATTCTATCAAAGATTGGTCCAAAAAGTCCAAAAACCTTTTTCAAGTGATAGGTCCTTTTTGAAATTAAGGCATGAAAGCCCAAAAATCATTCACAAATAAAGAAGTCCTTCAAAATTTCGAATCTAAAAAACTCGAATTTTTATAAAATATCAAAATTTTCCGAATCAAGCCAAAAGCCCAAAAGTATTTCCAAAAAATGCCCTAAAGGCAAGATTTTCAAAAATACCCCACAACCAAATTTTGAGAGAAAGTCATATCCCTTTCACAATCATACAATTTCAATTGCCCCAATTTCAAAATTCCTCAGAATCAAATCAAGTGCCATCACGAGCCATACAAAGGTTTTTAAAAGAAAACCTCCAAGGTTGGATATTTCATTTCAAAATGAAATAGAGAAAATACCTTAAATCATCATAAAATCTCATTCTCACTTTCAATTCATATTACACTCATTTTCAAAATCTGTCTCCAAAATTCATTTACTTCAAAAGGTAAAATTTACCTTAAGTGGTTATAAAACCTCATTCACACTTTCAATCTCAACTTCAAGTCGATCTTACTTATATGAAATTCAATTGCCATCATTTCACACATGACACCTTCTACCAAGATCATACACCACTATGCCTATGGTGCTTGTAAAAGAATCAAAAAGTCTTTTTTTTTTAACATGTCAAAACATGTGAAATAAGATAACATTAGATAGGACACAAATAAGCAAAAGCTGAACTTCAAATATAGAAATTTGTTTAGAACTCAAACACTCAAAATGAATGACAAAGAAAAGCTTAACTTACACCCCAGGTATATATGCACTCAATGACTTTTTATATTTCAATTTATATTTTTACATAAGATATTTTATCAATTCAAACATATCACGTTTACTTTTCATATATTATTTTAAAAAATCCTAAAGTGATAGGATAAAATTAGTAACCATTTTTATGTATAATATTTTATAAAAACTTCATAAACATAAATATAAACATATACATATACATTAAATTTTTATAGACTAAATTAAAATTATACCCTCTAAACTGCCCAAAATTCAATTCATTTTTGTAACTTTGATTTTGTTCAATTTAATCCTTTAACTTTTAATTTTATACAATTTCATTAGATGATCACCATTAAGCAACCAAGGTGTTTTAAAAAAAAATATCACACTATAAAAATTCATAAAATTAATTTATTTGAGAATTTTTTTTTTAAATATAAGAAAAGTTTTTTACAGTGTGTTGATATCCTGTTTTTTGTGTCTCTAGTTGGTGCATTTTCCAAATACAAAAGAAGTTGGGAAAGGCGTGTTAAGCATTGCCATTGGAATATCAAGGACGGCAACTCCACTCTTTATATCAAAGGGGGTGCCAAGGAAGTTCAAATATGTTTGCATGCTCATTTATGATTTATCCATATCGCTAGGGGCCTTCTTCAATTACCTATTTATTCTCTTTACAAACTGGATGCAAATTTTTTTTTTTTTTTTTCAGGTTTGGATTTATCGTTTTGCATTTTGTGATTGCAATTTATATGATCGAGAAATTCCCCTTCTTTGAGAAAGGGAAAAATGTTACAAGCAAGAGAAGATGCGTAAATATTCTTTGAAAAGGACGGGAAAAATGTTACAAGCAAGAGAAGATGTGTACATATTCTTTGAAAAGGACGATGTTGAGAGAGAGAGAGAGAGAGAGAGAGAGAGAGAGAGAGAGAGAGAGAGAGAGAGAGAATAAATAAATAAATGTCCTAATTCTTGGCCTAAGGGCCTATTCTTTTAACTATTTAAATATTGGGCTCTAAGACTCATCTGTTTTTCATATTAAAAAAAAAAATCTTGGGCTCGAGAACCCAAACACCATTTTCAACTAATATATGACCTTCAAATAGAGAAATCTATCTAAAACCCAAACACTCAAAGCAAATGGTTAAGAAAAACTTAACATATACACCTCAAGTATATATTTACCTAATGGATTTTAATTTTTCAATATTAATTTTAAATTTTTATGTTTTTTATCATGCTTAATTAATTCTATCGTGTTTACTTTTCACATACCATTTATTAATCTTAAAAGGGATACAATGTAGAAAATGAACAAAGATTTGCTTTGAATACAATATTTAATAAAAAAAATCATAAACATAAACTTTAACATATACATATACATATACATTTTATAGGCTTAATTAAAATTACACACTAAATTTTCCTAAAATTCAATTCAATTCTATCACTTTAATTTTGTTCAATTATCCAATGTATTTTTTTTTTGTTATGTTTTTATTTTAACACTGAAAATTCATAAATTTAATAAAAACTATTTTTTGGAATAATTTAAAAATATAAGCAAAGGTATTTAAATGTAAAATTTTATAAAAATATTTCAGCTCTTTTTTAATAAAAAAATTCAATACCAATTTAAAACTCCAATGACAAAATTGTGTATGCCAATTCAAAATTCCATCCACAGACTTTTTGGAACTTGCAAAGATTGTAAATAATCTTGAATTCCAACAATCAAAAAGTTGATAAATTGTATTGATTACAACTACAGTCATAGATTCTGATTAGTGAACCATACTTTTAACAAAATAGTTGGTAGATCGTACTAGAGAATGGAGCTTAACTGAAAACGCAATTAATATGGTTAGGTATGGGAGATTATGAGGGTGTTTGGATTGGCCTGTTTTCAGTTACATAACTCAAAAACCTTAACTCAAAACTCAAAAACTGTGGGACCCACCAGTTGAAATATTGTTTGGATTAGTTTTCAGTATTTGTTTTTCAGTTCTCATATCTCAAAATTTTGAGTTTTGAGAATGAGAAATGAGAACACCTCAGAGCATCCACACCAATTCATGTAAAAGTTTCTAAAATATAAATAACTACCAATTTTACACATTTTGAGCAAAAAAACTCCCACATCAGTGAATGTAAAAATGTCTAAAATTGTGCAAATCCATCCATGAGCTACAGTAACCGTGTATATTTACACGGTTACTGTAGCTCGTTTATCCCATTATTTTATAATTTTCTGTTCGCTCCTTTTTTTCTCTCTCTTTTCCCTGCCCAACAAACTCAGTTAAAACTCAACTTCTTCATCTTCTTCTTTTTCCTCAGATGCACACAAACACACCCACACACAAACACATCCACACAGAAAATCAACATAGAGATACACTTGCTCAAAAAAAAAAACAGAGATACACAAACACAGAGCCGCGGATCATGATCGAAGCTCGCAGATCATTGATCGGAGCTCGCGGATCGTGGATCAGAGCCGCGGATCATGGATCAGAGCTCGAAGCTCGTGGATTGGAGAGGGAGAATTGGTTTGAGCTCGTGGATCGGAGAGGGAAAGTTGATCTGAGATGGAGAATCGGAGAGGGAGAGTTGATCTGAGCTCGTGGATCGGAGAGGGAGAGTTGATCGAGAGGGAGAGATGGGTGTAGAGAGAGAGAGAGAGAGAGAGAGAGAGAGAGAGAGAGAGAGAGAGAGAGCAACAAATCAGAAATGAGAAATGGGTAGAGAGAGAGAGCGCAAGGGTATTATATGTAGTAGTTGAGGAAAATAATAAAAAATGTGAGGAAATTGATTATTTAATTAAAAGAGGTTGTAGGATAGACGAACTGATGTGAGTGTATTGTAAAAATGGATGTGTAAAATAGAAAAAGTAGGTTTTTAGTGTAAAAATGAATGTGTAAAATGAATGAACTAATCTGGATGCTCTCAAAAGCTGTTTTCACTTTTTGGAATATGAGTTCTGTGGCATTTTTCGTAAATAATTGGAAACGTGTGGGACCCTTTTCAGTGTCTGGTCAAATCATCCTCAGCCGTTGGAAGCTTTTGCTGTGCCAAGGCCTCTGTTTTCCTCTCTTCTCTTTACTCTTGACTTCTCCATTTACTTCATTTACTCCTTCTCCATTAACACCTCTCACCCACCTCTACCAACATACCATTATTTCTAACTTTTGCCTTTTCTTTTATTGCTCAGACCTCTCACTTGTTCCATATTTTCACAAGCTACTCTTAACCCAACACAAACCGAGAGGAAGAAGAAGGAGTCCCAGCCAAAAACAAGCACACCCCAACACATCCGATATCGGTGCCAACACTGGTTTGAGAATCTGATCCTTGTACTGCTCAAGTAAAAATGTTTTCCCCCTCTCCCTCTATAAACCCACTATGAATTTCGATGTTCCTTATGGGGCAGAGAAGAAGACAAAATGAAGACCAATAGAGCACTACAAGTAAGAAACGAAAAAAACTCACCGATAATATTTGATTTTTGCTAGAGATGTTCTTCGACTTTTGTTGGAGATGAATAGAAGCTTCGAACTTTGCTTTCAATGGGTCTACGATGTAGATGACGAGATGGGTATTTGGGGAGATGGGTATTCGTGCTAGAGATGGAATATGCAGTGGGTTGGAGATTAGGGAGATGGGTATTTGAGGGAGTGTGTTAGAGATGGAAATCGGAGAGTGTTGGAGGTGCCGGAGATGGATTCGAGGAGGATTCACTGAATTGGGGAGAAGGGTATTTGATGAAATGCTAGAGTCAGAGTGTGTGGGAGAGAAGGAAATTGTTTTTAAGCAATTTCTATATGGGCTGAGAGGACACGTGAGTTACCGTTCTGAGTATTTGGCAGGGTGTGGGCTCCACTAAAAAGGAGAAATAGTGAAGATGAACAAAATCTGAGTTATGAATCAAACAAGAATTTTGAGTTTTGGGTTGTTGGTGAAATAGAATTTTGAGATATGAGTAATGAGTTTGAGATATGAGTTTTGAGTCAAGAATTTTGAGTAATGAGTTAGCCCCAATCCACACACCCCCTAAACATGATTAGACATCCTATTGAGAATGGATCAAACTTAAAATCAAACCTAAAACAATAGCTAATAAGGATCAAGAAAATTCATTTTCCATTCATTTTTCTCTCAGTTTTGTCTCAATGCATTGTTGTTAAATCATACTAGGTTGAACATAGTTTACCCTTTTTCAATAACAACACTGAAGTTTATTTTGGTTTACAAATATATATGAAAAAGTAAACATTATATGTTAGAAATAATCAAGCATTCTATGAAAAAAAGCCATCACAAAAAAATTAAATGCATCTAACGAAAAAACAAATACAAGGGTTTTAAACTATTGACTATTTAAACTTAAATACTTGAATGTATGAATTTTAAATTACACTCTATAAATGGAAACTTATATGGATAATATTTAAAATAAATAAAATTAGCAACTCACACTTTATTATTTGTAAATCACTATTGAATTTAAAAAAATATATATATAAACATAATCATGAGTTTTTAATATATAAAAGTAGGCTTTACACACAAGTGAGGAGGTTCAAAAATCATATAATTACAATTTTTTTTAATAAAAAATTATTCCAATAAACAATTAATGAGTTACTAATTATGTTATCCAAAAAACTGAAGGGAAGATATCAAAACATATAAAATATTCTCATGAATACCACTAATACTTGGAGTATGAATTTAAATTATACTTCACAAATGGAAAGTTATATGGACAAATTTAAATAGATAAAGTAGCAACTCTCTTTACTATTTGTAAATCTCTATTAAATTTAGAACATTATTTCTAATGTTAAAATATATTTAGGCATAATATTTAAATGACTTATATTCTCATTTGAAAATAAATTTTATGATGTTCGATACCTATCAGAGATTAAAGACAAAATATATTATGTTTGTACATGTTATATTGTTGCATATATGAGTAAAATATTTAGATAGTTTTGGAAATATGTTTGCATATGTGATGATTAGAGGTGAAAATTATTGTTGCATATATGATGATTATAGATGAAGGTGGTGGCATTGCCATGACAATGAAGCTAACAGAAACCTCTTGTTTATACCATAAAAATAATTTCAAGACAAAGATATGGTTATTAATTTACCCTATAATTATTTGTCGGCATAAAGCTAAATGTAGTACTAAAAAAAATACTCATGCGACTTGGTAGGCGTAACATGTGGGAGTATAGTAACAATGACATGTGCCTTTTGGCAAAAATGCTATGTGGAAAACACTTGTCACATTGCATGGAAGATGGAGTAGATAATTCCTACCAATGACCACCCCTCCCTTGTTTTGCGGGGGTAGATTTGGGCTGAAAAAACTTCCCTCCATGCCTACTAAATGAGGCTTTGGCAAGAAGAAGAAGACAACCAAACACATCAAAGAGAAAACAAGAACTTCTTCAAGGCAACATGTCTTCTTAGACATAGGGTAGTCTTCTAGTTAAATTAGTTCTTATGGGAAATTAATGATCTCCAATGAACATCAAGTAATCTTTCATCAAGTAGTGATCTTCAATTTAGTTCAAGTACATTCAATTAAACTCTTAGTTGTTAGTCACAAATGCTTAGTCTTCAATCCAATTTACTTTATGCTTGTCATTTCAATTATGTTTATTGCAATCTCTCCATGCTAAAAAGTCCTCTTAATTGAGGCATTGTACGAAACCCACACATTGCAAGAATAAATTCATCAACCAAGAATTTATTTTTGTCAAATAAATAATTGGCAACCACAGTGACAGATGGTATGCCAAATTGGACAGGTTTTTAAGAGTTACACTTGATGCAATCTATGGCCGTATTACAGAAAACATGGCCATATTAGATGAACATGAAGAAGAAGAAGAAGAAGAAGAAGAAGAAGAAGAGGTCAAGTGCAAGTGAAATCAAATTAAAGAAAAAGTGGCCATATGGAACCTGCCTAAAGGTTCAACTTTGTGGATCATCTTGACCCAAATGAAGTTTTTGAAAGAAATCGAGAACATTAATCATTCCAAAATTATATGAACGTAATGAAATACTATGGAAAGAATTTCATGAGATATGTCAATGTCTTCATGAAATTTCACTAAAGGTTCAAACTCAAGAATTAAAAGTCAAGGGGCGTGAAGTGTCCCTTGATTTTAATCTTAAGAAGTGTAATTTCGAATGACAAAAAATTGCCAATGAATCAATGGATCAAAACGGTCCATTAGATTCGATGTTCTTATTCGAAGATAGGGAATATGAAAAACTATTGATGTCAAACCAAGTTTCTATCAATTCTCATATCTTTGAAAATTGACATCCATCTTGAGTATTTGGATCTCATGATCTAAAAACATTTTCAGAGTAGTTGATCATGTTCAAAGATTATGATGACTCGATTGTTGAAACGAATTCTAATCATTTAAATGGCCATATGAGCCATTTGTTTCAAAATTCGGTCACACCGCGCAAGTTCTAGTCTTATTCAATTTGTTCTCAATATTGAGACCAATCTATTTCGAAGTTAAGACCAATATGGGTATGCAGTGTGTGGTTCCACTGGTTAAGAATATAATAAATCACATTCGTCTTGAATTAAAATTTTAAAGACACCAAATGATTTCACTGTAGGCAAGTTCGAAGCCTAAATCTCTTATTCGACAGCAATAAAATTTATCAATTGAGCTAACTGGATCCTATAAGGGAATTTTCAAATAGTGTTATGTGACTTTTTAGTTGAATGTTATATTCTAGAAATTTATTATTGTTTTATATATTTGTAACGCTTTCAAATATTTTTTACCATGTATATATGACAAATAAACAGTATGTTAGAATTCATCAAGTCATCCACAAAAAGAAAAAATATATATAAAAAAAAATTTTAAATAGAAAATAAAAAAATATTTAAGTACACACTTAACAAATGTATTATGTTGATTCTTTTATACCTAAGTTTTAGAGTAGGCTCTAAACTTGTTTTAAATCTTGAAGATACATTAGAGTTTATTTGGGATCTGCTTATTTTGCTGAAACTGAAAATCTTTTGTTGAAAATACTGTAAATAAAGGTAAAAGTTAGTTGAATAGTAACTTATTTTACTATTCAACTTATTTTTGCTGCTATTCATGAGCCCACTGTACTTTTTAGTACTATTCATGCCTTCATGGGTCTCATTGTACTATTTCAACCAACTTATTTTACTATTCAGCTTATTTTTGCTACTATTCATAGGCCTCAATTCACTTTTTGGTACTATTCATGAGTCTTACTATTTTATTTCAGCTAACTTTTACTTTTATCTACGGTACTTTCAGCAAAAGGTTTTCAGTTTCAGCAAAATAAGCAAATTTCAAGTAGACTTTAAGTGTGATACTTATTTACTTGTACTTTTGTTGATAGTGGTTGAGAGTTGGGTTAGTATTATTTATAATGTATTCAAACATAGAAAGTTGGAGAATACCTTAGTTGTAAAAACAAAACTTTATTTGTTTTTATACTTGATGAGAGAGGATTAGGCCAGTTATATTCATTTTGGTAGGGATTGGGACTTTTCATCATTGAGACTAGGGATTTCTAATAAATCAGTACAAAATATTGTCCACAATCCACACTAGCCAAAAAGTAATATCACTATTTAAAAAAAAAAAGAAAAAAAAAAGAAAAAAAGAAAAAGAAAAAAAGATACACGAGAAAGTTAGTGAAAGAAGGTCATTGGGATTCTATTTTAATTGTTGTTGGTTGTGGAGAACTTCAAAGAAAGGGGGAAATGATATGAAAACAATGCAAGAAGAGAGAAAAAAAAAAAAATCCAAACATGAGTGAGAACTCATTAATGAGAGGAAGACAGCATCATCAAAATCAACTAGAAAGTAGAAATGAGTTTGTGCTTGTTTGGATAGAAGCTTACGTATAGGATCAAATTTACAATTTAACCCTTATAAAATTTTTAATTACACATTTTTCTTTTTTAAAATTTAAATGTAGGTTTAGAGTTTTAAAAAAAATGATATTTAATTATATGGGTTAAATGAGATCGTGTCAAATACGGTCAACCCACTTTGACTCATTATTAATCACGTTAATTCAAGTTGATTATGGGTTAAGTATGTCAACCTACAATTGATCAATTTCTTATTCAAAGCAAGACCATGAATGGCACGACCAATGGCAACTGGCAAGGCCACAAAATCTGGCTTCGACTTGATCACTAATGGCATTGTCTAATTCAACCCTCTCTCTCTCTCTCTCTCTCCTAGACCCTAAGTTTGTCTCACCTTCTCAATCGGTTTGCAACAATTGGCTTTGTTTTTATTTTTTGTCCACATTGTGCATGTCACATTACTAGAAAATTAGTTTATTAAACGATACACTAATATAAATAACTATTTGACACATGTATGAAGTGTAGGTATTAATGCTAAAAAAAAAAATCAAGTGGTGTAAGTGCCACAATACCTAAAGTTGAGAGTTGTTTCAGGGAACTCTTTCCAAAAAAAAAAATTCCCAAAGAAACACACATACACATAGAAAGAGAGATAATGAAATTTTAACATAAAAGCAAACTACAAGCTAATTTTAAATAAATAAAAAATTCCCTCAAAAAGAACAAAGTTTCTCTCCAAACTAGTTTGAAGAGAAACTCTACAAACTCATCATATATTTTTATATTGAGTGTGAATTTTGAAAATCTAACCGTTAGATTGCATGTTCTTATTACATTCTTAATACTTACAAAATTTCAAGAAGATCAAAGATCAATTGCTATGTCATCAAATAAATGTTATAATTTTAAGTTTTTGTGATTTAAAGTTATATATAAAAAATAAGTTAATTGATCAAATAGTAAATAATATCTAATTTGAACGAAATTTGATACGTATGTTAAGAACATAAAGAACATGAAATTTAACAGTTAAATTCTTAAAATTTACAACTAAAAAAGAAATATATGAGAAACTTTGTTCCCCCAAAAATCATTTAACAAATTATCGAGAGAGAAAAAAAAAAAAAAAAGGCTAGACCTGGACACACAATCGAGAAAAGAAATGAGCTGTGGTGTGGGGGTAAAGGGATTCAGATCCTCTAGAGTTCCTAGGGTACTCTACCAAGTAGAGTTCATTAAATCCTAACCACTCTTTAATGATTTAATGGTCTAGATTCTGCCATGTCAGCATTTCATTAACAATCATCTTAATTGTTTTGTTTACAACATTATTTTATTATTTTAAGAATATTATTAATGAAATGCTGACATGGCAGAATCTAGACCATTAAATCATTAAAGAGTGGTTAGGATTTAATGAACTCTACTTGGTAGAGTTCCTAGGAACTCTAGAGGATCTGAATCTGGGGGTAAAGTATTTGAAAAAATGGACAGTCAAACGTGGGGATAAGATAAGAGATTGTGAATAAAAAAAAATAGTAGGGACACTTTAGTAAAAGAGCAGTTGTAACGGCTACTTGGTTGATTACCGCTGGATGGTACACGTGGAGAAAAACAGCACGCTCCCTTCTCCTGAGAAAAGTCTTCCCACAGTGGCATCACCTACAGCATTAGCACTAATCATTCTTTTGCTTTTCCTCTTGCTTTCCACTCTCTCTCTCTCTCTCTCTCTCTCACTGAAGACTGAAGAGTAGAGACTATGAACATCTTCAAGAAGAAAACCTCGCCCAAAGGTCCAATTTTTTCTCTATCTAACTATTTTAGCTTCAATCTTTTTTCCTTTTTTTTTTTTGGGTGTCTTTGGTTCCCAAGAAATTGTTGCAAAAAGAAACGAAGTTAAAAAAAAAAAAAACAAAATTTGGGTTTTTTAGGACAGGAAATTTCTAAGCTTTCTAGGCAAGATATTGATAAATTGTTGCTAAATTTTCTTGTATAACGTTTTTTAAAAAGTGGGTTTGTGTGCTGTTTCTGACAGATGCTCTGCGAACGAGCAAGAGAGAAATGGCTGTTGCCACAAGAGGTATGTATGTATGTATGTAATGAACGTTTTTCTTTCCCTTTTACTAATTTTACTGATGAAAATGAAATCTTTTTTTTTTTCTAGTTAATGCACAGAATCCATCAAGTCCATTCTTTGTATCTATATTTATTATTATGCTGATTTTGCCAATGATAGTGCATTCGAATTTAGCTTTTGCAGAAGTTTTATTTGTTGATTTGCTCAAATTTTGTTAAAGTCTAGTCGTACCCAGAAAAAAAAAATCCAGATTTAACAAAAGCAAATATGCTAAACAGCCAAAAGAAAAGTTGTTTCCAAACAGACATTTAGTATTTTAGTTAGTTAGGGGGCTCAAATGGCATCTACTTACCTAGGAATGAGCTATATATCTCTCATTTTTCGCATATATAATGGGTTACAGAGGTGAGAGAAAGTATGATTTTTTTTTTTGATAGGAGAAAGTATTATTTTTGATAGGGTTAAAAGGGAGTAGCTAGTTGAATCTGATTAATTGAACGGGATACATAAAGCCAACCCCAATTTGATTCAGATTAAAGTTTAGTTGAGTAAGAGCTCCATGCCCATAGTTCCGATTTGTAAAAGCTTAAATAGAACAGCTTCTATATACTAAGGAAAACTGTAACATGTAAAGTTCTATCTTACTGCAACTATTACTTGATGCTGCACCATTCTTTTGTGTAGGTATTGAACGGGAGATTTCGTCTCTTCAGATGGAGGTATGAAATTGTTCATGGGTGCTTTTTCCTTCTAAAAAATCTTCACTTATATTTCTTTCTCCAATTTTTGCTCTGTGGAATGCAATTTCAGGAGAAGAAATTGGTGGCAGAAATCAAGAAAACAGCTAAAACTGGAAATGAGGCAAGTTTTTTGTTCCTGCTTTAATAATTCTCACATTTTCATATACCATAGAATGTAAGCTGTTACCTTATGGCAAATTGACGGCTGAAACAGCTAGGATTTGTCAATCTAAATGTGACTGTTAGTGAATTGAACCTTGTATCCCTGATTATTGCTTTATGTTGAAGTAAAGCATCATAAAGACAAGGGTGCATGCATTAGATGAGCTTTTTTGTTTTGGTTTTAAGACATGGAAAAATTGCATGCTCTATAGGAGAGAACCTGAAGAAAAATGACATAGCTAATGATAGAACAGAACTCTAAGGAATTCCTATATTATGACTGATTCCCAAGCGGTTCATTGTAGGTCAATCTCATGTACATTAGGTGATAAAATGTTACAACCCCTCTAGTAGATCCAACATATCTAAAATTGTCACTCTTTGGTATCTCTTAATGATTGAGTCCTATAACTTCATCTATATTGCTACATTTACTTACATTCCATTTACTCTATCTTGATCATCACTGAGTCTTACAACCCCTTCATTTTTACAGTTACTTTTACTTACATTTCATGTACTCTATTTTAGTCCTACCTAGCTGAAAGATTTTAGGTTCTGAGACTCGAAATTCCCTAACTTAACATTAGTTCCATATCTAGTTTTATCCATTATTAGTGTAAAGAGATATGGATTTTGTTCTGATTCCTGATGCAAACCTATGATAGGAAGCTTACTAGTGATGACTCCTCCAATAGTTCCCATAATAGTTACAAATTTGTTATACATATTGAGAATTTCATTAAGTCCCCACATTTTTTCCTTCTTCATTGTCAACACATATTTTACCTCAATCATCCTAATTCTTTCAACAAACCTACAGTTTTGACCTTAATCAGGTTACACAATTCACTCCAGTCTTTATGTCACTTCCACTACAATTTTTATTCAACTAATTTTTCCATTCCTCAACACGTGTTTTACCTCAACCATCCAGGCTGCCACCAGAATCTTAGCTCGTCAGCTCGTTCGGCTACGTCAACAGATAACTAATTTGCAAGGGAGTCGTGCCCAAATCAGAGGCGTTGCAACTCATACACAGGTCACTATTTTTCCTGGAAAAACCTTGTGTTTAAAATGATAGGAATTTGTATACTTTCTTTCATTTTGCTAAACATTGATCTCTGTTTCTGCAGGCACTGTATGCCAGCACTTCAATTTCTACTGGAATGAAGGGTGCAACTAAAGCAATGGTGGCAATGAACAAGGTATGGGTCTAAGGTCACCATTTGTTATTATCAACAACCCTAAAAAATCCTAATCATACATAGGAGATATATTATTCATCAAAATTGATATTTCCATGGTTTGCTGTCCACTGTCCAGTCAAGCTTCTATTATGGATAGACAAGTATATGGAATGATCCACAGAATTGTTCTTAATCAGTCTTCATTATTTGTTCAGTTATACTTCTTGGGCATAGACACTTATAAACTGAAACCCAGTGTAGTGCTCAACACCTGAATATGTTTGCCATTAGGAGGTTGCGTTGTCTAGCATCTAGGGTTAATGTTAAAAGGTCAACCTGATTTTGGGAGTAATATCATCACTTTCTGCTTCTCTTTTTCAGCAAATGGCACCAGCAAAACAAGCTAAGGTGATTAAAGAATTTCAGATGCAGTCAGCACAAATGGACATGACGGTAACACTCTCATTTCTTTCTTTCTTTCTTTTTTCCCCACTTTCCTTTGAATAAATAACAAAGGATGGTAGTGATACTTTCAGCTTCTTCAGAAGATTCTTTATAGTTTCACCATTTTACTTCTTGCCACAATTCTTGTCTTAAGCCATCAAATTAGTGTGTCCCCAGACAAGAGACTCCTACCCATTTTCTCTGCAAAAAAAGCTTTACATATGGTCATTGAATTGAGTTTTGAGAACATCATTGGAGAGCATCTTTTCTTCCCTAGTTGGTATTATGCTTTCATTCTATAATACAGGTGGTTATAATATATGCTTTTCATGTTCTATTGTCCATTTTCCAGATAGAGATGATGTCAGAGTCTATTGATGAAACTTTAGATAAAGATGAGGCTGAGGAGGCAACAGAGGAGCTGACTAACCAGGTGCAATTGAAAGCCTGAATTTTTTTTCTTCTTATTGGGGCCATTGCATTCCCTTCCCCCTTGTGTATCTAATTTTATGGTTTTTCTGCAGGTGCTTGATGAGATTGGTGTGGATATTGCATCCCAGGTTAGTTGCTTTGAGATCTTGAATTACCTTGCATGTTCTTTTTTCTTTGTTCTGATCAATGTAATCTTAACAACTGTTTGGTTCTGGTATGAATTAACAGTTATCTTCAGCTCCAAAAGGCCGGATTGCATCAAGAAATGTTCAAAATGTTGCTACTAGGTATAAATGTTTGAACGTATACACTGCGATACGTTACTGTGATTGCTTATATCATCAAATATCAGTGTTTGAATGATAAAATTTTGAGTTTAAAATACTGTTATGAGGATATCTTAGATGGACTGGTTGAGTGGCTCAAGTGACTTGAAGAATCAAGACTGTTTTTGAGTGGTTGGAGGATATGATTGACAAGTTATGGCAATTGAGTGATGATTTTGTATAGGGTTCAACTTTATTGGAACCCTATACAGCCCCATTTTCCTGAATAGTTTGGGAAGTATGGTACTTTGACAAATAGTTGTGAAAATTGCGACTTTGTTTTTTACCAAAAGAAACTTAAGATCCATCAACATAGATGGAATAATCAAGTCATATGGGTTGGTGGAAGCTGGTTTGTCTCCTATACGTCTACATGTTTACCATTGATTTATATTAGTCCAATTTTTTTGTTGTTGACAATGTATTTAGGATCAAAATTCATCCTTTAATCCTAACTATCTTTCTATATATGCAGGCCCCCCGAATCTCTTGATGTTGAGAATCTTGAGAAGAGGTTAGCCTCTCTTCGACGCATCTGATCTTGAAAAGCGCTGTGATATTCATGGTGACATTAGAGTAAATAAAAACATGCCAAAGGAATCATATATATGTATTTTAGCCTTTTTATTTTTGTTTTTTGGTTGGGTTCTTAGAGAACTGATCACTTTTCAATGTAAAATTATTAGACAATTATAAGACGTACCTCTTCTCCTTTACACTACGCTAAATTTTCAATGTATAAGACGTACCTCTTCTAAATTTTCAATTATTATAAGACACCTCTTCCTCTCTCCATCAAATTGTAGTTTGAGAAATGTTTCTTAAGAACAGCCATCTGTCCTTGCTTGAAACGTAGATCAAAAAGAGGGAAAGACTTGAGAGATATAGTAAGAAGACGAGGGGGTGAGGACTTCAGTTCTTGGAAATGAACTGGATGAACAAATTCTACTTAGGTGAGTCAAGGCTGAAAGTGGCAAAAAGACCAGATTTGTGCAAGTGACCAGATTCGTGCATGGGGTTGATAAGTCCACACCAAACACCCCCCATTTTCATTTAGCAAAAAAACAGCAAGTACTATTGTTTCTTGTATGCCACCTTTTCCAAAAAAACAACTTCCATAAAATTCTAGAGGAAATCAGGTTGAATTAAGAGGAAAATCAAAGTTTGGTTCCAAACATGTTTGGAGCTATAGATTTTTCAACTCATTGCAAAGCGATTTATAAAACTATTTATGCTAATTGCTATATCATGGGTGGAGCAAGACATGTTTGGAGCCTATTGAGTCTACAAAATAGAGGTGTAGAGAGGGAAAATTTCCGACCTCTATCACAAGCTGACACATCATACTATTGAGTCTACAAAATACGGCCAATTACAGAGCGCCACGTACAGTTACTAGGTTTTGCTATCACTATTTAGAAACCAACGGAAATTTGCCAAGTGTCGCTAAAATAGGGACATAAAAAGCATACAAAAACTAATTACGCATTAGCGCATGTAAGCGATGACATAGGCAGTTCAATCGGGTGCTAACATGTGTCACCTTGAAAATCAAAACATTTCGGCCAATCAAAAGATGTCATGCGTCTTGGAAAAAAAGTCTTAAAGCTCTTCCAATTAGACTATGACACATGTCACCAATTGAACTTCGTCACGTGTTGCTTACCCACCTCCAAACTGCTATAAATAGAAGTCTTCCTAAGGCATTTCTACATACCAAGACATCTAGAGCACAAGCAGCATCATAGAAGATTCAGAAGCACTCAGAAGTATAGAAGCTCTATAGGAATCAAGCCTCAAAACCTTCAAGAACTTCAACCTCAAAATCGAAGAACATTTGAAGCAGAACCATCCAAACTATTTGCCTAGATTTTAAAGTTTGTTGGAATCAACAAAGTTATACTGATTCAAAACTCCAAAGCACTAAAGAACTTCCACTACAAACCTTCGAAGAACACAAAGAACATGCAAAGAACATGAAGAACAAAGAATTTCTAACAAGCTCATAACCAGAGATTCATTGTAATTCTGTTTCAAGGGTCTTCGACTTATCCTCTAGCCAAATTGAAGGATATTTGGTGTTTGAGTCAAAATCACATTATTACAATTTCAATCAACAAGCCTTTCAAGGAAATCGAATCAGAGGATTACTCTTTTGTAATTTCAAAGAATTGTACTCCATATTCATCAATACAAATTCGAATTTGTGAAACTATTTTACTTGTTTGATTTATTTTAAATTAAAAATTTAGTCGTCTATAAGAAGAAATATGTGCTGTTTGACAAGAAGCACACACATGGCATGTGCCACCATCCTATCATAATAAACATTGAAAAGGCATGATAAAGAAGCTAAGACATTAAAATTAAAGGGTGGTGTCTATTTCACACACCAAAATACACACACCTATATGCAAAAATGCCACACAGCTAAATAGAATGATAAAATATAATACAGTTAACTATCTTAATTCCAAATAAGCATTCTTCATATTATCCAAGAATTGGCTAATCAAATGACCAAACACTTATTGCTATCAAACTTAAGTTTACGCTTTCTCCCAAGTTCCCAACTAATATTAGACTCCAATGGCAATGGAAGAGGCTTGGCATAGCCGAAGACACTACCCTCTCTGTAACGTCCCAATCAGACCCAAAAAAGAAGAAGAGAAAGTCAGATTTTTATTGGACCACACTTGCCCCACCTAACCCAACAATCCCCCACCACTTATTTTCACACCATCTCTGTTCTCTCTTTTGGCTAGCCATCTCTTTTCTTTCTTTCATTTTCATTTTTTCTCGTCACTTAATAACACACACACACACACACACACACACACACACTCATTTATCACTCCAATGGCAATGGAAGAGGTTTGGCATAGCCGAAGACACAACCCTCTCTAAAACGTCCCAGTCAGAACCAAAAAAAAAAAAATCAAATTTTTATTGGACCACACGTGCCCCACCTAACCCAACATTCCCCCACTACTCATTTTCACACCATCTTTTTTCTCTCTTTTGGCGGGCTATCTCTTTTCTTTCTTTTCTCTTCACTTAAACACACACACACCCTCATTTCCCACACTCTCCCACCGAACTTCACTCCAAACCACCATCTCACCATCATTTTTTCCAGCAAGCTCACCGGAAAAATCCTTAGGAACTCCTAAGCATCTTCATCCCTTTTATTTGAGGTAAAAATTTCTAATCTTTTTGGTGGGTTTTACACTTTTGCTTGAAGTTATTTTTATCTAAGCTTTAATAATGATACCTATGTGATTTATGAGCATTGGAAGTGATATTTATGTGTTTTTATGTATAGGTTTTGTATTTGTGGAATTATTTGATGAGTGGGTATATAATTTGTGCTAATGATGACTACTTAAGATTTACGTATGGTAGAAAATTGAGGGGTTTTAAATTATAACATTTTATGGTTGGTAAATTTAATTTTTCATTACCATTGGGTTTATTTGGAGTTAGTTGAAGTTCTAAATTTATTGTCTTGGAGGATATATTGATTTTGCTTTCATGGGTCTCCTAATGATGTAGTGTAAATTTCATAATATTGGAGATGATATTAAATGGGTTAACTTTATAAATTGGAGTTTATGTCTTGTGAATCAATTTGTTGAGAAACTTTGGAAGTGAAATATATTATTATTGATGAGGGTAAATACTAGGCTTGCCTAATTAAGTGTTTATTTGTCAATTCCTAAATTGTAGCTAGATGCAATTTCAAGCTTTATGCTTATTGTGATAGGTTTACTAGATATTGTTTAGGTTCTAACTAATCTCCTTGGAGCTTGGAGTATTAGGATTTTGCGGTTGCGAGGTAAGTAGCTTCTTAATGGGATATTTTTGGAAAATAATCATGTTTCATAAATGATGTTTTTGGGTCAAACACACTTTGGAAATTATATATAAATATATGTTTTCGTAAAAGTGTTGTGTTATAACCCTATTATATATGAAAATGCATCATATTTGATATTGCATTTGGGAAAATGCATAAATTGTTGATATGAAAAATATGAGCATCTTTTATTTAATCTTTGATAAGAAAATTATGGATTTTATGGTTTATTAGAAAATCTAAAGATGCTTATCTTGTCCTGTTATTTGGGAAATTGATTGAAAATCTTTTGACAAGAACGAAATTGAAAACCCTACAAACTTTGTGGAAGTTAGATTATTTAAGGGTTTTTTGAAATTATCTAGACATAAACAATGTGTTTCAAAGTATATGTAACCTGTGAGCTTTATGTAGTTTTATCACCATGCCATGTATGATTTCCTGGTGATCATCTGATTTGGTTTTCGTAGTCTTTGTGACAACGGAATTAGATCCAAGGTAGTGTCCTTTCACTTTGGATGATGCGTTCTTCCTTACTGCCCATGGGGAGAAGAGGTTCCTTGATTGTGTGTGGGTGAGGTTGCTGTCCATGGGGCCAAAAGACCACATGCAAAATAGGTCTTATTTGACGCGCTCTCTTTGTTGCCTATGGGGGGAGAGAAAAATCTTGAGGGTATAGGTGAGGCTACTGTTAGGGGTGTCTAGGAACCACTCGACCTGCAGCCACCCGAACTGAAAGCCGACCGACCTGAGCACCATGCGGCTGGTGATGGTTTTGTCCAACAAAACTCGACCCTCGTCGGTTCAATTTTTGGTTTAACTTCTCACAACCCACCGGAGCCAACCCGATCGATGAATAGGTAGATTTGTTTGATTTTCCTCATTTTCTCTCTCAAATCAACCAAGTTTTAGTGGAGATCTTCCTTTCTATGCCCAGATTCGGTGGAGATCTCGAGTTCTTCACCTAGATCCAATGGAGAGCTCAAGATCTTCGTCCATATCGAGTGGAAATTTTGAGTTCTTCACCCAGATCTAGTGTAGATCTTGCGATTTCCATCCAGATCGGATGGAGATCTTAAGTTCTTCATCCAGACCTGATGGTAATCTCGTGATCTCGGGGATTTTCGGTGCAAATGGAGTGAATTTTTGTAGTTTCTGGCAAAGTTTTTGCAGATTTTGGTGAAGTTTTTAAAGATTCCGGCAACGTTTGCAGGATCCGACGACTCTCTCCACCGACTAAACCGACCTGAGCATCACCAAAACGCAAAACCGACTCGACTGATTGACGCTGATGGTCGGTTTTGAGTCCCTTCACCTTTCACCAGACGTTAGCGAGTTGGTTTCGGGTTGGGTCCAAAACCGACCTGACCCGACCCATGGACAGCCCTAGCTGTTGTCTATGGGGTCAAGAGTTTGCATACTAGAGAGGACAATATCATGCCAGTTGTGAATGGGTGGATCTCCTGATCGGTCTATGTGGTAGTATGATATATTTGTGATAATTTACCTTATGTTAGATCTTATGACTTTGAGAATTATATTGTTGTGTTCACAGATTATAGTATATAGTTTCAAGGTATTTACTTTGAGAAACTTTGTATTTCATTACTTAATCATTCTTGTCATATTATTATTATTGAAGATAAAACTTGCATTTCCCCCACCCCCATTAACTATGCTACTTAGTGGGCTCTGTTTCATTCCATTATTTTATAAACTTTTCAGAATAGGCAACAATCTTTTGAGACAACTTTTTGGTGGCTAACAATAGCTAGACTAACTACTGATAGAGGCTGAACTTTTGAAATTGAGATCTTAGATGATGTACATCTTAGAATAGACTTGACTCATTCTTTTATATATTATAGTGGTTGTGACGTTATTCTCACTGATGGGACAAGCTGATGATAGGTAATTATTTATTCAGATCTCTATTTTTTTGTGGCCAATGATCCTTGTAATTATTGCTTAGAGTTCTGACTTACTTTGAGAGTATGTTCATTGAAATTATTATGATAATTATTGATGTTGGTACTTGATAGGATTTATGTGGATTGAATTGTCAAAAATTAAAAATTTACAGGTACTTAAGGCGTCTTTCTCATGCTTTGGACCCTTTGGGTTTGGGGCGTGACACTCTCTTTCCTCCAACTGTCCAATTGAGCTCTTAAAAAGATGGGCTATTATGGACCAGCTGAGCTTTTAGCGATGCAACTGGGAAATCAAATATAGACATTTGAGTTTAATCAAATATAGACATTTGAGTTTTGGCTATTCTTGGTTTTTTGAAAGGGAAATCAAAAGAGGAAAATCTATAATGATGTGATGAAACAATCTTCTAACTTCACCCTCACTTTGCCCCCCAGTATCCATCATGTATGCTATTTAGGTTTTGAATAAAGAGGAAAGGGAGGAGGGAAAGGGAGTTTACAAGAGTTGGACATACTTCCACAGTCACAATGCTGGTTCTCTCTTTCGTGCTCGGCCATCTCCTACGTTGTCACAAATTCTATTATCTTCCCGAAGCCAATGTCTCTCTTCTACCCAGTCAGGGTTCAGTCTCTCACCTGTATGCACTCAGTACCTTTAACTTGGATGTGTGTGAGTGCACACGCACGATGCCTCGTACTGATAGCTTAATCAAACCCTGAACCATGCACAAAACTCATGAAACAATACTACAATAGACTTCTCCTAAAATAGCAAGGCCACGGTAAACTTGGGGCCTAATTGTCTCTTTAGTGACGTGACGTCATGAACAGCAAGCTCTAGCCCAAGTTGTTCAGACCCATGCTCAATCAGTCAGTCAACCTAGTCAACAATCCAGATTCTCGACACAATTTTCTATTAAGGTTTATTACTTTAGAAAATCAAGGTACTATTTGGGGGCCACCTATTTTTACGGTTCTAAAGAGCCAAACCCGTTGACTAGTGCTAGAATGCGAATTGCTGAGAAAGTTTTGGAGTTCTGGAATGTTTATTGGACTTTCACTTCTTGCAATTATACATGGGAAAAAAATGAAAGCCAACCTTAGGAATATATACACACACACACATGTATCACAATGTTTTCAACAGAGTTATCCATCCCAATCCCAGCATGGTCAATTTCAAGATCAAAAAGATAGTATGAGGCAATGGAGTAGACAACCAATTGCACACTTTGAAGAAAATAAGATGAATGCTTGTACAATTTCTTTTCCTTAACTCACTCCTGAACCAATGAAGGCGACTCAAGACCATTCTGTCAGGTTCCAAGAAGAGCTTGATTAGATCCATATACCTACCTTAATACATTGAAGGCCTCATTTCACAATGCGATTCCTACTTCCCACATAGATGACAATATTGGTAATGAGACTTTGGTCGTTGGGGAACATTAAGTACCACCAAAACCTGATGTTGACAAAGAAGTACAAGTCAATATGCATGCATGTAGAAATACACTTTAGAGCCTCAACAAGACTCCACTATACTTGATGAACACAAGATTCCGCAAGAAGGTAAAATCTTAGATAGTGAACATGATGTAACAGTTGAATGTGATAAATGTGTTACTGATTAGCCCTCAATGGTGCGTAAATATAAACTACTTAATTGAAGTGGAAAATGTGAATACCATGGTACTTCCTATGGTTCATATGTCAAGATAATATCGTGTTGATTCTATACATTAATTTGTACTTCCCTATGAGTTTAATAAGGTGGAATACAAGGCTATTCTATTCTCATTGATGCAGCCAAATCAATTGCAAAGTCATGCAATGTACATTGCAACTATATTCTAAAGGGATTACATATTTACATCACTAGTATCCTGTAATCAAAAGTGGAAGAAGCAAAAGAAAAACAAACATACCACCATGTTGTCAAACTTCCAAACATACCAGGTTGTTATATCATAGATTTTTTAAAATATCTTATTCTATTTGTTTTGGCAATAATATTTTCTAAAAAATGAGTCATTTTTAAAATAAAAAAATTATCTAATTTTCTTATATTTGGTAGCAACCTTAAATGAAATGAAAAATAATCTTATAACTTCACTTATTTAGCTTGCAATGAGGTAGAGTTGCTTTCCAAAAAAATTTAGTAAAAAACAATTTCTAAAAATAAATCATACTTTTTCAATTCTCTTTGTGCTTTGTGTTA
Source organism: Castanea sativa (assembly GCF_040712315.1). Taxonomy (NCBI): domain Eukaryota; kingdom Viridiplantae; phylum Streptophyta; class Magnoliopsida; order Fagales; family Fagaceae; genus Castanea; species Castanea sativa. Next base: position 62,390,514 of record NC_134017.1, read on the forward strand.
ACATCTTAATATGAGATATGGAAGGAGTTTGATCATTCCTACTTAGGTTATGTTTAATTTATACCATAGCCAATACAAACAATAATATTGGAGCATTTTAATATTAAATAATTAAAATGAATAAATGTCACAACATAAATATAAAGATGTGAGAGTGAATATGGAAGACGAGAAGTTAGTGAAAATGTTGAATCCCATATTGAAAAGGAGAGAGACTATTTCATTCTTTTTAATTGTGGTGATTAATGAGCTAATATGAATTGTTTCAAATATTGGGCTAGTTATGTGCGCAAGGATGAGGTGAAGAGTGGAGGTTCAGAGACTCCTTATCTCACTATTAATTATATAACTCCAGCCCATCAGATTAATATTCAGCAATTAATCTTATAACATCCACTACATCAGAATAATGGACCTAATTAATCAGATTAATTTAGGTAATAATTTCGTGAGACCCGTTGTCATTCAGACCCACAATATGTTCTTGGCAAAGAAGGGTGTTCTTTTTGGTGGAGTTGTTCTAGCCATACGAAACTTGTTAGGATATTTAATATCCAGTTCTTTCTGAAGGAGTTTTAGACTTGAACACTTAGTGCAGAGGTTGTTTTAGTTATACAACACTTGTTGGGCTGTTGTATCCTTGGAGATATGGAAAATGAAGAACCATTAACCCATTTAATGGACTATCCATTTGGGCCTTTTTATTCTTTAGAAATTCCTTATCTCATCATTAATTGTGTAACTCCAGCCTATCAGATTAATATCCAGCAATTAATCTTATAACACTCACTACATCAAAATAATGGACCAAATTAATTACATTAATTTGGGTAATAATTTCATTAGGCCCGTTGAGCCTATAAATAGCCTCATTTAGACTCAATACAAGTTACTGCAATATACAAAAAAATAAATAAATAGAGAGGTTCTTGGCAAAGAATGGTGTTCTTTCTGGTGGAGCTTTGGGCTTGAACACTTTACGCAGAGGTTGTTTTAGTCATACGACATTTGTTGGGCTGTTATATCCTTGGAGAGACAAGTTAAAGAAGGTCTACATCGGTTACAAAGTTTAGCCAACCAAGGGCTTGAATCTCCTTAAAGAGAGCGAGTGCCGTGCCTCAGTTCAAATAATGTTGTGTAATTTTTTTCTTTAAATTAATAATATTAAGAAGTATTATTCAATTTCTCGTTGTATTATTTCCATTATTATTGTGTTTGTACCAACAAATAATAAACAAAATAATTCTTTAATACCAATTTTTTCTTACTGATAGTTTGATTGAAAAAATCAACACACTCACAAATTAAATACAATAACCAAAACTGAAAATCAAAGCATACACAAAAGGATTCAAAATTTGAGAGAAAAAAAAAAAAACTTACATAAGAGAACCAAGAACTTAAATGGATGTCAATTGTTTTATTTCTTTATAGTAAACTTCCTTTAGCATATTATCTTTCATGCAATTCAGAAAGCAAAAAACAACAGTAAGATGAATTTATTAGATCAAAATATAAGTGTAAGTTGCATTTTGAAAAAGAAAAAAAGAAAAACAGCAACTATTAAACTATAAGTTCTGAAAATTTTGATAATAAACTTTTAGTTGGAGTAGAATTTAGATTTCTACAACTTAGATGATAAAGTTTTATCTAAATTAAATTATTATTAAATCTTATGACTTAGTCAAGAGTTTTGTAGCTTAATATCCTAATAAAATATTAATTTAATAAGATGCAACTTGGGGAAAAAAATGCGGGTTGTGTGGGGTTTAAAATTATAAATTTTTTATAATAGACTTTTAGTTTGAGTAGAATTTAAATTTGTTTTAAATTATTTTTAAATCATGCAACTTGAGGAAAAAAACAAAAACAAAAATGTGGGTTATGTGGGATTTAAGTTAAAATTTTTTTGGTAATAGAATTTTAGTTTGAATATAATTTAAGTTTATTTTAAGTTATTGTTAAATCTTTATTTCTTAGTCAAAATGTGGGTTGTTGTGTGGGATTTAAGTTTAGAATTTTTTTGTAATAGGCTTTTTGTTTGAATATAATATAAATTTTTGAAATTTAAATGATAAAGTTTTACCTGAATTAAACAGTTGTTAAATATTATACCTTAATTGAGAAAATATATCATAACAAAAAATATATAATTAATTTACTAACTAATTAGAGTAGTTACTTGGCGCAATTACGACTTCTAAGCCCAAATTTTATTATATAATATTTGATATGATATGATATGATGTGATGTTTGATTGTAAATCATAGAAGAGAATTCAAATGTTTATGAGCATCTAGATTCCCACTCAATCCTAATTTTGTAGGAATGTCAATTATTGTTTCAAAAGATAGGTATCCACATTCTCATCCTTGTAAAATGTTATATTTATATAAAACTAACAATTTTACTCAATTCCTCCATGCCCTTTAACCAATATATTATAGATATTCTTACATAGGAAAAAAAAAACAAAATTTGAAATGTGATATTTTCATTATTAGTATCTCTTCTTTAGGATGAGTTAGATGTTAAAAGAAAATAAATTACTTTTATTGACAAGGCATGATGTTGTGATATGTTACGAAGAAAAACAATTTAAATTATTATTATTTTTTTTTATACAAAAGATATAAATGTAGACTACCCACCCTGAGAGGTTAGGACTAAGTTCATTTTGTTTACTTGTGGTTTAAAATTATGATTTTACTCACCTAAGATTAGCTCTATTATATAACCATTACTCACCTTATCACTTTAATCGTTAAAAATATAGCAAAAACATAGAATTAAAGATCTAGAAAAGAATATTTGTAAAAATGTCTTTATAAATCTAATGATATATTGGGTGTAATAAACAATTCCTATAATATTTTGAGAAATAAACCTGTGGGGAGTAAAAATATCTTAATAGGGATATGGGCCATTGGGCCTTGCTAAGGAAGGCCGACCTACTCTTGGGTTTAGGGCTTGTTGATACTCTAGGTCGGCCCATACGCCGAGGATCCGAGGACCGAGCCGAGGATGCTTTTCCTCTGGACGACACCAAAGAACCCGGGACTTCATGGTACAGCTTAGGGAATGGCACGGTCAAGACCAATGGTTGGTGCCGGTGAACCCCAGAATGCCCTTAAGCACCGGTGTTGAAGAAATGTCAAAAATAAAGGCTGCTACTTCCACATTAAAGACCCTGCACCTACCACCCTGGCTGCATTAATGGGGAGGTGACACTTGAACAGTGGAAGGGAAACTTCTAGTTACTGTTCGAAGGCACTAAGAAAAGAAATATCTAGGCTAAGGGAGGAATTGGGGCAACACGTGTATAAAGTATTAAAAAGAGGAGTATTTAAGGAGGGACCTGGAACAGAAAGAGGGGAGAACTTTTTGTAACCTAAAAAGAAAAAAAGACAAAGGGTGAGATATAATATAAGAACAAAATTTCTCGCTTACGTCCGAGGAGGCCCGATAATATTCCTTGTTGTTTTCAATTACTTGCGATCTTTAGTTTGTCATTTAATCCTCATATACTTCTAACCCGGGTTTCAAGCCCACACTCTACAAATTCTTATTGTTTAAGGCTCATTGGGCACGAGCCCATAACATTCTTGGGTCCAGTGCAATTGTGCACTTACAATTGGCGCCGTCTACGTGGGAAATCTAGTCTAGAAGTAGTAGGGATATTATGGCAGCTTAGGCTCTCACCATGCGAGTCACAAGGATCACAACCGGAAGATCATTTCGAACGTCTTGAACATCGTAGGGATCGTGAGAGAAGCGTCCATACGAATATCCAGGGGCTAGCCATACTCACGTGGAGGGGATAGCACTACCCACGACGAGGGCTCTAAATCCATGCGAAGGAAATCAATCGTTTGAAGAGGAAGTTACGCCGTGCTAAACGTAAGGTTTCCCCGTCCTCATCTAGTTCTTCCTCGAGAGAAGGATGGGGGACATGGCTACGGTTCAAGGTCATATTCCCCCACCGGCAACATCCTCTCGGTGAGGAGAACGACCACCAATCCGCGGACGTAAGAAGCTTCGTCCTAGGGGTTTAGGCAACGATACCATGAGTAGGGCGTTGCACCAACTCTCTAAATCTCCGTTTTCACGTAGGATTGAGAGGGGAGGCTCCCCGGGAGGTTCACCCAAACCCCACGTTTACCATCTATAATGGCCGGACTGATCCGGTGGAGCACGTGAGTCACTTCAACCAAAGGATGGCGGTGCACTCACACAACGAGACTTCGATGTGTAAAGTCTTCCCCTCCGGCTTGGGACTCCGTGGCTATGAGATGGTTCAACGGTCTCAAGTCGGGGTCTCAGTAGGCTCGTTTGGGGAACTAACTAGGGCATTTGCTTCTCGGTTCATTACTTGTAGCAGTCCCTCGGCCCTTTGGACTCATTGCTATCCATGGTCATGAAGGAAGGGGAGACACCGAAAGCATACTCCGACAGATATTGGGAGATGTTTAATGAAATAGACGGCGACTTTGATGAGGTGGCGCTAAATACCTTTAAGGTAGGCCTCCCTGCCGATCACGACCTAAGAAAGTCTTTGACGAAAAAGCCCGTCCGCGGCGTACGTCGTCTTATGGATCGTATTGATGAATATAAAAGTGGTAGAGGAAGACCAAAGAACAGGGAAAAGGAAAGGAGAAGGTTATCCCGCAGGAGAGAAGGGATTTCAGTCGGACGATATCACAACAACAAGCCGAGGAGGGATTATTTCGACAATCCGGCTCGGCTAAGAAGACTTGTGAAATACCGTGTTCCGAGAACCAAGACATCGCTATTAGAAAAAGTTCGTAAAGAGCCCTTCTTTAGATGGCCCGGCGCATAATGCGGGGGACCTGCGAGAAGAAATCAAAACCTTTTTTGTCAATACCATCGGGATGTGGGCCACACTACCGAGAACCGCCGGACCCCGTGGAACCATCTAGAAACTCGTCGGAGAGGGAAAGTCAAGCGGCATTTGTGTCGGCCACCTGGGCAAGCCGTCGAGTTGGTTCAAACAACCAAAGGAACAGTTCATCTCGGCCAAGATTGGGAACAATTAATGTTATCTTCGCCGCACCCGGTAGGACCGGCTCAGTCCCACTAGGGTCATGGCGGTTTCCCTTCCGCAAAGCCGAGGATGTGGGTGGTAGGTCCGAAGAGATTAAAGAGCACTTTACTGTCTTGGGTTTCTCCGAGTGAGGATAAAATAGGAACTATCCAGCCCCATGACGATGCTCTGTGGTTACCCTCGAATAGGGAATTATGACGTGAAGAGGGTGATGATAGATCGCGCGGTGCAGATATCATGTACCCCGATCTATTTAAGGGGCTAAGGTTGGAGTTGGAAGATTTAACTCCTTATGACTCACCTCTTATTAGCTTTGAAGGGAGAGCCGTTGTGCCAGGACAGATCCGTTTACCCGTTCAATCCGGCACAGAAACGGTTGAAGTAGATTTCATTGTGGTTGACGCGTACTCTCCATATACAGCCATCTCCTAGCCGGGCCATGGGCTGCACGCCCGGGGAGCCGTCTCCTCTACCTTGCACGTTAAGGTTAAATTCCCCTGGGAACATGTTGAGGAAATCCTCGGCGGTAGTAGTGGCCGTACAATGCATCTCCGCCGCAAGACTTCGTCGCCGAAGTCGAGTTATCAACCTTGCCCATCCAGAGTCATAGCAATTAACGGCCCGTGAGGCACTGGAGCGATGACGAAGATGAGTTTGCGAGGAGTTAGAGAAGTTTGTAATAGCAGATGATCCAGAGAGGTTCTTCCAAGTTGGCATACTTTTGCCATACCAAGAAAAGATGGAGTTGTTGGAATTTACGAAGGACAATATAGATGTCTTTGCGTGGGACCCTTATGAGGCTCCGTGCGTAGATCCGAGCTTTATTTGTCATCGTTTAAACGTCAATCCGGCCATCGTTCCGAGGAGGCAGCCACCTCGGCGATCTTCCCGAGAACATTCGAGGCCGTGAAGGAAGAGGTTCTTAAACTCAAAAGGGCGGGGGCTATCAAAGAAGTTTTCTACCCCGAATGGTTGGCTCATACCGTTTGTCGTTAAGAAGAAAAACGGCAGGTGGAGAGTATGTGTGGACTTTGCGATCCGAACAAGGCCCTCGTCCTAAAGATTCTTTCCCAATGCCACGGATTGATCACCCGGTAGATGCTACCGCTTCTGGACATCCTCGGATGAGTTTCTGGACGCCTTTCGGGGTTACCACCAAATTCCCTATGGCGCTAGAGGATCAGGGAAAAGGCTTTCATTACTCCAACGGGGAACTATCATTATAAGGTCATGCCATTTGGGTTAAAAAATGCCGGGGCTACTTATCAAAGAATGATGACCCGAATGTTTGAACAAGAATCGGGGAAAACCATAGAAGTATACGTGGATGATATGGTGGTAAAGAGTAAGACGGTACCTTCGCACATGACGGATTTGGCCGACACCTTCCAAATGCCGAGGAAGTATAAGTTGCGCCTTAACGCCTCCAAGTGTTCTTTTGGCGTGGATCCGGAAAGTTCTTAGGATATATGATCACTCATAGGGGCACAGAGGTGAACCCAAGTAGCAAAAGTTAGGCTATTCAAAATTTGCAGCCGCTCGGAACCCAAAGGAGATCTCGTAAATTGACCGGAATGATTGCTTTGCGTTGAAATCGTATTTATTTCTCGGTCGACTGACCGTGCCGTCCTTTCTTTCGGTTGTTGAACAAGTGGAAAGGGTTTCGTGGACCGAGGATTGTGAGTCGGCCTTTCCAACGGCTTAAGCAATATCTATCTCGGCCACCCATTTTATCTCGCCCGAGGTGGACGAGGTTTTATTCGCTTATCCGGCCGTGGCTATTCATGCGGGAGTCTAGTCCTTATAAGGAATGAAGATGGAGTGCAAGAGGCCGATCTACTATGTTAGTAAGTCCTTGAATGAAGCCGAGGTGCGCTATTTGCCCTTGGAAAAAGCACTTCGGCGTCAGTCCACGCCACGCGCAAACTTCCTCATTATTTCCAATCTCATATCGTGGTTGTTTTGACCCGAGCAGCTCGCTCAAGGCCGTGTTGCGTAGTGCGACTATTCTCAGCGAGTGGCAAAATGGGGAACCATTTTGGGAGCCTTTGATGTTAAGTACAAGCCTCGCACCTCGGTGAAAGGTCAGGGTCCTCGCCGATTTGGTGGCGAGTTTGCCGAACCATTGTTAGAAGAAACTTCAAAGGGAGCGCACATGGGTGAAAAATCAGTTGGTGTGATCACGCCCGTATCGCCTCGGCTTGGAAAGTTTATGTGGACGGGGGAGTTTGCTAATCATAAAAGGTCCGGCGTTGGACTTGTTCTAATGTCCCCGAAGGAATTGTCTTTGAAAAATCTTTGAGATTGGCTTTCTCGGCTACTAATAACGAGGCCGAGTATGAAGCTGATCTTGGTAGGCATGCGAATGGTACATAAGATGGGTGGCAAGGAAATCCATGTGTTCTCGGACTCTCAATTAGTGGTCGGCCAAGTCATGGGGACCATGGAGGCTAGAGACCCCGAATGCAAGAATATTTGGCCCGGGTTAAACGTCGAGCCGAGCTTCGAATTCGACTCATTTGCCTTAGCTCATGTCTCTAGGAGTGGAAACACTCATGCGATTCTTTGGCTACATTGGCCACATCCTCGGCTCAAGGTCTACCAAGGGTGATTCTCGTCGAGGATCCGGTAGAACCTTCTCTTATAGCCGACGCACCTCGCATCCATCTAATAAGGCCTCGGTCCTAGTTGGATGGAGTCGATCATATCTTTTCTCAAAAATGACATCCTTCCCGAAGACAAAGTTGAAGCGTAAAAGGTACGTCGAAAGGCGCCGCGTTTCCGGTTGTCCGAGGACCGAAGCTATACAAACGATCCTTTTCGGGACCGTATTTGTTGTGTGTACACCCCGAATCAACAGAATCATTACCGGAGGAATTGCATGAGGGAATTTGTGGAAGCCACACTCGGAGGAAGGTCCTTAGCCCATGAGCCCTCGACTCGGGGTTATTGGTGGCCCAATATGCAGAGGAGGCTCGGACTATGCCGGAAAATGTGATCGGTGTCGAGGAGGTTCGCCCCTAATATCCACCAACCTGGAGGGTTCTTAACCCTCTCTCCAGCCCTTGGCCTTTCGCGCAATGGGGCTTGGACATTGTAGGGCCCTTTCCGAGAGCCGTCGAAACAAAAGATGGTTGCTCGTGGGAACGGACTACTTTACTAAGTGGGTCGAGGCCGAGCCTTTGGCCAATATCCGAGATGTTGATTCCAAGAAATTTATCCGGAAAAATATTGTTACTAGATTCGGTATACCACATACACTCGTCTCGGACAATGGCGTTCAATTTGACAAACAAGGCCTTTAGGCAATACCGTGGTGAGATGGGTATTATAAATAGATACTCTACTCCTTTATCCTCGAGGAAATGGGCAGCCGAGGCCGTTAACAAGATCATAGTCAACGGGCTTAAGAAGAGGTTAGACGATGCGAAAGGCGGTGGGTAGAAGAGCTCCCTCATGTCCTGTGGACGTATCGGACCACACCGCGTAGGTCCACTTTGGAGAAACTCCATTCTCTATGACTTATGGGGCCGAGGCGGTAATACCACCGGAATCCGGTTTTCCTACTCTAAAGACAAGTTCTTTTAGTCCAGAGAAAAACGAGGGACTTCTAGAGAAAGATCTTGATTTACTTCGAGGAACGGCGTGAGGCAGCTATGGTCCAATTGGCGTATTATCGCAGAAGCTAAAACGAGGGTATGATGCCCACGTGAAGCTAAGGCCACTGCACTGGTGATCTTGTATTAAGGAAAGTTGTAGGCACTTCTAAGAACCCAAACATGGGGTAAGCTAGGACCTAATCGGGAAGGCCCCTACCGCATTGTTTCAATAGCAGGCATAGGGTCATATAGGCTAGTCGACCTAGATGAACGAGTTGTACCACGTCCATGGAATGTAAATAATCTTAGAAGGTATTATTATTAATCAAATAAGCTTTTTTCAATTAATATTTCAAAGTTATGGCTAGCTCTCACGTTTGAAGTTACAATTCTTAAGAATCAAGCGAAACTTGGTTAAGTGTAGTCTCGGACCACAAACCTTGTGGAAATTGATGTCTTATCATTTGGAAAACAGAACATTAGGTATGCCTGGACTTCGGACCTACTACTTATGGAAAATTAACATATGAAGTTACAATTTGTGAGAATCAAACAGAATCTTGGTTAAGTGTAGTCCTCGGACCACAAACCTTGTGGAAATTGATGTCTTATCATTTGTTAAACAGAACCTTAGTTATGCCGGGTCTTCGGACCTCCTACTTTGGGAAAATTAACATTTGAAGTTACAATTTTTGAGAATCAAACAGAAACTTGGTTAAGTGTAGTCCTCGGATCAAAACATTGTGTAAATTGATGTCTTATCATTTGTTAAACAACCTTAGTTATGCCGGGTCTTCGGACCTCCTACTTTGGGAAAATTAACATTTGAAGTTACAATTTTTGAGAATCAAACAGAAACTTGGTTAAGTGTAGTCCTCGGACCACAAACCTTGAGGAAATTGATGTCTTATCATTTACAGTTGCAATTTTCAAGAATTAAACGAAAGATTGTTTAAGATTTATCTTCGGACTATGATTTTGATTAAACTTAACTTCTGATTATGTCTGGATGTTAATACCTTACTGTTTATTAACTCGGATCTTAAGTTTTATATCTCTAAGTATTGAGGAAATTTGTGTAAGGAATGGTCCTCGGATCTTACAACCTACTAAAAACAGTGTTATGCATTATAAGGGCTTAATTGTTATATGAAGTCCTCTTTCCTTTTTTAATCGAGGTATTATTCAAATGAATTAACCATGTCACCTTGTATTAAATCTTTAATAATATACGCATGATTATGTGAAAGTTATGACTATGCAATCCTTGGAGTTAGATTTTGATGCTCGAGAAACTTCGATATGACTTAATGGGAAAACTTTTGTAATAAGTACATAAAGAATAAAGAAAAGCGTACACAATCCAAGTGAAAAGCAAACGAAATTGTTCTTCATTAATCAAGGTGAATATACATTACAATATATAATTCAAAAATAAAAAAAAAAGAATGGAAAAAGAGAAGCCCTAAGCTAAGTCCTAAGTCCGTTGGAGGAGGATCTTGCCGAGAGGTACTAGTGCCCTCGGTCTTTCTCAACTCTAGCTCAAAAGAGTCATAACTCGCTTTCCTTTATCTCGTCTTTGTTGGAAGGACGTTGGGTTCCACTATCCGGTTCAAGTCCTTCTCTCGCATCCACTCCTCCTTCCTTTTCTTTATTGGGAACCGAGAAGGTTCGTAGGATCAGGAATTTCTTTGTGGGACCATCTGAGGTAGGACAGAAGAGTTGTCTCGGGGGTAGGAGTAGCGCAGAGCCTCTTCAATCTCCTCGTATTTCTAGGGGAAGCCAAACGTTCTCGGACTTCCTCAAATCCGAAGACCGGGGAACTCCTCGCTACGTTTAAAGCTTCCCCCCATACTTTTTGACAGCGGTCGCGGCATAAAGCCGCGAATTCCTCTGTCAGTCACTGTTCCTCGGTGGTCGCTACCCCTTCGTCAAAACTTGCCTCGCTTGGCGCTTGAAGAGAGAGTTGGAAGGAGCCGGCTTCTTCCTTCATCGAGCGCTTGTTTCTTCGGCATCCGAGCACTCCTTTGAGCTTGGGAGAGCTCTTCATTTCTTTCCTTAAGGAGTTTGCGCCGTCCTTCTATCCGGGTCTTCATGGTCTTCAAGTTTGACTCGACCCCATTCTTCTCTCTCCTCGCCCCGCTACCTCCGAGGTCGGCTTCTCGTTCTCGGCAAGGGCTGTACCTAAGGTCTTTTCGCGTCTCCACCCTAGTTTCGAGCTCAGCCCCCGGCTACTTTCCGAGCGTCTTCAATAAACTTTTAAGCCTACAAAGACCTCGAATAGCCTCGTAAAAAAGCATGATGGAGTTAGGAATAACAAAAACTAATTTACTTATAAATATTGTTAAAAGGAGAAACACTTACCGGTGCTAAGTCTCTTTTTAGAGAGAGGAATAGTTGTGGTTGGCCCATCTTTTCCAAGGTCTCCATGTCCTTGGGCGGCAGGCAGGCGTTCTGCGGACCTCGGCCAGGTGGTGGGCGTGGCCTTGTTGAACCGCCCTTATACCGGACTCGGGCAGAGATAGGAGCGCCGTCCCGGCCTTAGGATCGGGGGACCAGGTGGCCGGTGCTCGGTGCACGCGCCCCTCATCCCCGATTTCCCCAAGTTCACCGAACGTGCTCTACCCTTGCACTTGTCCCCTCGCCGGGCCGGTGGGAGTTGTTGGCGTGGTTTCTCGGGGTCTTTAGTGATCGCCCGTCATTATCCCCCTTTCTCTTCTTCTTGGGATCCTCGGGCCGGCAGTTTGGCTCGCTAGAGGAGGAGGAGGAGGTAAGCCGGGGAACTTGGGACGTCCCCGTTTTCTTCTTCTCTCGCAACTTTGCGCCCCCATTAGTGAGAAGACCCTCCATTCGTCCCATGTCTTCTACGGATTCGTCCTCGGGAAGGGCGGTACAAACCCCGCGATTCCGTAGGCCCTGGTGGCTTCTTCCTCCTCGTCCGGAAAGTACCACGAACCGGTTTCCGCGAGGTCTCTCGGTGTCTTCGAGATGGAATTGGTCTATCTCGTCGTCAAGAGTGTGTGAAGAAGACACCTCCTCTCCGGAACGACACATTGTTTGCGAGTGTATGGCGAGGGGGGACCGCCGCTATCGGCCGGTTGTACAAAATAGTGTCAGGAGCGTCCGGAGGTCACGGTCGTCCAAAAAATGGGGCCGAGCTACGTTTATCCTCTTTCGTCTTCGGCCGCCGCAATAATGGCGTCCCTCATCTCCCGGAAGTCTTTGGAAAGGGGGTGTATCCTAGAATAAGATGAGCAGCCCGGAGTTGTAGGTCTGCACTAACGAATACCTCGGAGCGAAGTACTCGGTTTAAATTGGCAACGTTACAGTGACTCAGACGAGGACGCACGTGCTGCTTATCTGCAAAAAAGACGTCAAAACAAACAAACCTGGTCAGATTCACACAAATATTTAACGAATTTAAGTAAATACAAATACGCATTTCTGTGTGTGTGTTAGGAGAAGTTGTGTTGGGGGAGATTAATCCTATGGTGTCGCACCTGGATCCCCCCACCGAATCGGGCGTGGAGGCCGTCGTGCCGCTCCTGACACGATCAGGTAGTCGTCCTTCATGCCTTTATTTGATTTGGGCAGACAGGAGATTAGCCTAACGGTGCTAGACCGAGATTTCATATAATAGCCTACCTTAGAGAGTTTGTGGGACTCATATAGGAACACGACATCGTGCCATGTGAGGTTTAAACTCATCTGCTCGTTTAGAGCATCTACACTACCTAAAACTCTAAAAACATTTGGAAGGCATTGGTCGGGGGCACAACCGGTGGTTGCGAAGATACTCCCTCATTACGGGTTTCATTGGTAGGGTCATCCCACCCTCTATGAAGGCTATCATAGGGATGATAACCTCTCCCTCTTTCCTAGAACCAGCCACGGCCGTTGAGCGCATTCTAACCCTACGTCGCCGGGAATATGGTATTTGGCTCTAAAGCCTTCCATCCCAACCGGCGGTATCAACTAGACACTTGAATCTTCCCATTACGGAGAGAGACGATAGACTAAACTTTAAAAGGGAGAGTGATTGTATTGGTAGCCGAGGACCGTATCCGAGGAGAAAAGGTCAAGACTAGAGAGAGCAAGAACTTACAAAGTCAAGGTACGGTTTCCACGGCCTTTCGCCGGTGAAGAATGATTGTTGTTGTTTTGATGGGATTGATCCCCGATGACTTAAATGAAGGCGCAGTTCCCCGAAGCGTCACGACGTGCGAAAAGGCGGCCTCGAAAATTATGTCCGTCCCGCCTAAAATTTCGTGGAGCGAGGAGAACCGTTGGATGCCCATCTCACCGTCGAGCGTGGGAGACAAAGAGTAACTTACGGTAATAAATGCGCGCGTTTTCGAAAATGAAACCGCCAAGTGTCATCTTCTCGGGACGCGAAACGATTTCCACACGTGCCGTCACTTATAAAGTGTGTAGAAAGAGTTCTCGTCGGATCAAAACCCTATTTTTCTCCTCGGATGTTGAAAATTAGAGTTTTGAGGGGCTATCGTGGGAGTAAAAATATCTTAATAGGGATATGGGCCATTGGGCCTTGCTAAGGAAGGCCGACCTACTCTTGGGTTTAGGGCTTGTTGATACTCTAGGTCGGCCCATACGCCGAGGATCCGAGGACCGAGCCGAGGATGCTTTTCCCCTGGACCGACACCAAAGAACCCGGACTTCATGGTACTGGCAAGTTAGGGAATGGCACCTGGCCAAGACCAATGGTGCGGGGGTGAACCCCGAATGCCCCAAGCACCGGTGTTGAAGAAATGTCAAAAATAAAGGCCGCTACTTCCACATTAAAGACCCCGCACCTACCACCCTCTGCCGCATTAATGGGGAGGTGACACTTGGAACAGTGGAAGGGAAACTTCTAGTTACCGTTCGAAGGCACTAAGAAAAGAAATATCTAGGCTAAGGGAGGAATTCGGGGCAACACGTGTATAAAGTATTAAAAAGAGGAGTATTTAAGGAGGGACTGGAATGTAAGCAGGGGAGAACTTTTTGTAACCTAAAAGAAAAAAAGACAAAGTGGTGAGATATAATATAAGAACAATTTCGCTTACGTCCGAGGAGGCCGATTAGCATAATATTCCTTGTTGTTTTCAATTACTTGCGATCTAATGCTCATATACTTCTAACCGGGTGTATCTTACAAATTCTTATTGTTTAAGGCTCATTGGGCCTGAGCCCATAACTATTCTTGGGTCCAGATGCAATTGTGCACTTACAAAACCAAAAATAGGATTCTCATATACCTTAAAATCTTAATAGATTCCTAGTCAAATTAAATTTAGGAATAGTTATATTCCAAGCATCCACATTTTCAAGCATCACATTTTTAACCACCGCACACCCTTGGTGCGATGGTCACTCCACAAGTATAATTGTTTGTGGGGTATGGGGGGCAAGGGCCGGGGTTCAAATCTCCAAGAGGGAGCTTCACACATATATACACTTAGATTAGGCTAGAGTAGAATTCTATCTTGTATAAAAAAGAAAAGAAAAAAAAGCATCACATTTTTAGAATTTTAAATGGCAAAGGTAATATATATTCACAAAACAAACACTACTTAAAAGAAGTGTGAGGTTATTCCAATTAACAGTATAATGCAATAACTCAACGTTTAACGTGAAAAACAAAATTGAAAAGTATATTTTAGCTTTCTTTTACCATATATGATTATTTTTTAAAGTTTCAATTTATAGAGTCTATTCCGGATAATAACTGTACATTTAACATGAAAAACAAAATTGAAAAGTATATTTTAGCTTTCTTTTATCATATACTATTATTTTTTTCAAAGTTTCAAACTATAGAGTCCGCTCCTGATAATATATTTTTTATCATCAGATTAACACACTAATCAGTTTTTAATATAGGTAGGGATTGAACCCTAGATTTCTTATTTAACCATCAAAAACTTTACTAGTTGTGCTAATTGAAACCCATTATATCGTCTTTCCTTAAGTAAATTAAAACTTAAAAAAAAAAAATTTTACGCCTTGTATATGATTTTCTAATAAAATAAAATTGAATCAATATTAATTTATCAAGTTATATGTTAAATTATTCTTTTTTTGGATAAGTCACTGTTGTTATTTTTATTTTTTTGATGATTTGTTGGGTAATTTTATTGTTAAGTGAAGTCACCACCAATTTTTTTTTTAACAATAATGTAAATAATATATTGAAATATGTTAATAAATTATTATATAAAAGTTCAAATAAACAATCACTTATGCTTCATTCATTCATTTTTTTTTGTTAGAATCTTTTTTTCTCTTGTGTGTGTTTTTTAAAAAAAAAAGAAAAAGAAAAGAAGAAGAAGAATAGTATCCTTCATTATTTTTGCCAAAATTTTCCTTAATAAATGATCAACGCTCCCACAATCCAGGAGAAACTACAACTAAGACAAATTCACCTTAAAAATAAACATAAATAAAGGTTAAGTTGTAAAACTGAATAAAATAGTAAAAAGAACAAGTCATAAAAAAAAAGAAGAAAAAAGAATCGTGTGTTGTGTTTCTTCCTTCTCGGTTTCTGACCAAACAACAACCCAAAAAAGTCAAAAAATTACATTACTTTTCAAAAACTTAACTAAATTCTCATCATAACAAATCAAAGATTTAGTTATTAATTAAAAAAAAAAAGGCTGGAAATTTATTTCCACATCAAATTAGCCCCCCCTCCCCCCTCCCAAAAAAAAGACCGTAAATAACAAAACCATTGGCCCAAAAAAAAAAAAAAAAAACAGAGAGAATTTGGGGGCATCATTTCCAATCGGCACTCTCTAGAGGACAGAGAGAGAGAGAGAGAGATGGGGTTATCGGATGAAATATCACCGGCGGATGCGCACGGCGGCAGCAGCCCTGGAAAGGAGCAGCAGGCAGCGGGAGTGGGCATTCTTCTACAGATCATGATGCTCGTTCTCTCCTTCGTCCTCGGCCATGTCCTCCGTCGTCACAAATTCTATTATCTTCCTGAAGCCAGTGCCTCTCTTCTCATAGGTATACGTGTATTTTGCTTCATTCAATGCAATTTGAAAAAAAAAAAAAAATAAAAAACCCCCAAAATTTACTAGCTTTGTTTCCATTTTGGTCAGGTTTAATTGTGGGTGGTCTTGCTAATATATCTAACACAGAAACTAGCATCAGGTTAGTTAGTTAGTTAGTTCATTGTTCCAAAAAAAAAGGAGTTAGAGCTGTTTGGTTAATAATCTTTTTGGGTTCATTTCTGCAGGTCTTGGTTCAATTTTCATGAAGAATTTTTCTTCCTCTTCCTGTTACCTCCCATCATATTATATCCTTTTATGACTTTAATGTTTTATGTTTATGGTCAAAAACTCGTGAGCGATTTTAGTCCTTGAAGTTTAACATTATTGCTTTTAGTCCCTAAAAAGCTTAAAGTGATCGCCTTTTGGTGATATGGAGTGATGGCGTGTCAGTTTTTAGTTTGGTCACGTCATCTACGGGACTAAAAATGATAACTTTAAACTTCAGGGTCCAAAATTGCTGACTAAAACTATGTTTGTGAATTGGCTTTCTACATATGGTTTTCCTTGACACTTGTGTTCTTACTCAGTCGGGGTTCAGTCTCTCTCCTGTATGTACTCGGTACCTTCAACTTGGATGTGTGGGGGCTCACTTGTGTGCGCGCACGCGTGTTTTGCTTTCCAATTTGGATTAGTTGCAACTAATGTACTTTTAATGTGATGTACACTATCATTGTGCTTTTTGCAGAAACCATTCTTTTCAAACTTTGGAGCCATTGTGACATTTGCTATCCTTGGCACATTTATAGCTTCAATGGTTACTGGTGTTCTAGTGTAAGTTTTTATTGGCTCCCTATAAGCATGCTTTCATGCCAAGAGCATTGTAGCTCGGTGGCGCTCCGTGGTCTCCTTTATGAGGAGAACTGGAATTCAAATTCCCCCTCCCCACTTGTTGTAACTACTGAATTATCAAAAATAAAAAATAGAAACCATGCTTTCATGATATTAGAGTTTCCATCTTCCTCACTTTTTCTTTTTTATTGGGGGGTTTGTGCAGATACCTTGGTGGTCTTACATTCCTCATGTACAGACTTCCATTTGTTGAGTGTCTGATGTTTGGTGCTCTTATATCAGCAACAGATCCGGTCACTGTTTTGTCCATCTTTCAGGTGATTTCATGCTCTGATTCTGTATCATACAATCCATTAAACACATATCTATTGTAAGACATTGTATACGGTTTGGTGAAACCAAATTGCCCAACTGGTTATCCTAGAACTAAGGCTTCTAATGTGAAAATGAAGAATATTTAGTAAGTGTAATTTTTTTGTGTAGATTGGTGTTATTAGTGCAAGAAAAATGGGGGGACAACTGATCATTGACTTCTTCATTGTGATATCGTTGACTATAGTTTTTAGTCTCTTTAGGGTTCAGTAAAAACAAGGAAATACAGGATTTAAAATGAGGAACTTTGCTTAAAGATAAGAGTGTCTCTCATTGATGAAAGATGAGAAAAGTTGCTTGGAATTTTTGGTCAGCAATTAATGCACTATTGAGAAAGATTGAGTTAATTCAAGTCATGGGAATGAAAAAGGTAGAGGAAGACTCAAAATAATATTAGTATAAGTAATAAAAAAGTACATGTCAATTGAGGGGGGCAATAGAGAATGTGACATTAGATAGATTAGAATGGTGGAAAAGAATACATGTGGCCAACCCTGATTAGTCTATTGAAGATCCGTAGCCGACCTCAAAATTTTGGGACTAAGGCTTGTTGTTTGTTGTTTTTGCGGTAATATATATATTTGTGATGGCTTTATGCAGGAACTTGGCACTGACACGAACCTATATGCCCTGGTATTTGGAGAATCCGTTTTGAATGATGCAGTAAGTTTTTGCCATTATGTCATCGATATCCCATATTCTTGTAGAGTACATGTCCTGGTTAAAGACAAATCATGTTTACTGGGTGATTTTTTTTTTGTATGTTGCATCATTGGTAGATGGCAATTTCTTTGTACAGGTACGTAAAGTGAATTACACACTTCTGCCGCAATTAGAATATTACTGGAGTTCTGTTCTAAGTGAACCAGTGTTTTGCTATGCAGGACAATGTCACTGTACAGAAGTCATGCCTCCTCTGGAGAAAACTTCTTCATGGTGATTGTCAGGTTTCTTGAGACCTTTGTTGGCTCACTGTCTGCAGGTCAAGATTTATTCTGTCATACAATATTATAGATTTAAAAGAAATATCATTATCTCTTTGGAATTTGTTTGAAGATGCATGTGGAGTGCATGCATTGAATTTTTTTGAAAGATTTTTACCATCTGTGGTAGTTTCATATGTTAATGTTTCTCTTGGATTGGAAAATAAAATCTTATTGTAGTTTTATACCAGAACTGAAGCATGCAGCTGCTTTGATTAAATTTGAAGCAGGATTGATTGAAATTCTGCATTATATGAAAATGTTGGTTAAAAGAAGACTAGAAAGTGTCAAATAATGAGAAAGAAAAACTAAAGAAGACAAGTGGATTAAGAGATAGGAAAAGGAAGAGTGGAGGACCAAGATGTTAGACCTAGATTTCTTAGACAATGACAATCACAGCAGCTTCTTGAGCATTGCACCAGAGTATGCGTCATGCATCAGTAATAATATTTGTTTCAAAATTTTTATCAAGTGAACCTAGGGAGCCATTGAATTTGGTGAGACAGGTGGTGCAGCCTTGAAAATTATGTGGACCTTTTATTTTGTTTATCTCAATTGTGGCAATTTCAAGTTCTATCATCTAGGCCCATGTTCAACACCTGATGGAGATACGTCCTACAATTTTGAATGGTAGTATTACATTGAGTCTGAATCAGTTTATGTCTTTGGTGACAGCACTTTCTTATGGGCAGTGCCGGAGCATTAAGTTGTAAGACATGTTGGGTTTCCAATTTATTTTTATTTTTATTTTTATTTTTGTTTTTGTTTTTGTTTTTTTTGTTTTTTTTTGTCAATTGAAGTTATGTCCACAATGAAACTTGATTAGGGTACTATAATTTCTAAGATATTATTATATTTTGGGGTTTATGGTAGTCAATTTTTTCACATTAAGGTTGTGGGAGCCAATCCAATTGCAATAGAGAAGAGCATGATAGTCTTTCAAGTTTTAATGAATGGGACACTGAGTGTTTTGGTTAGAGTTTGATGGGATGGTTGCCTAGATATATATATATATATATATATATATATATATATATATATATATATATATATGTATGTATGTATGTATGTATGTATGTATTTAATATTGTATGACTCCCTCTTTTCTTCTTCCTCATCAAGCGTGCAGATGCCTTTGCTGAGGGATTGTTAGTTGAGTTCCCACTCCCAACTTGATGGGCTTGAGTTATTTGGTGAGCGGGGGAATTGTTGCTGTAGAGCAGTTATAGGCTGGTCAGTTACTAAGTATACTTTATGGTAGCCCAAAACTAGGCCTATGCGTCCAACAATTTTTGTCTGAAAAGTGTGTCCCTGGTAGTCACTTTGGTCTTTTGATAAATCTTTTTACCATTTTTACTTCTATATAAGCTTAAGCTCATTCATTTGTTATGTTTCCCCTGTACATGAGTTCTGCACATTCAAAATTTATTTACTTTTTTAATAAGTGATTGTAGGCATGCTGTATCAACATTTCCTTGTCATCTTAATTTTAAAAAAATAAAATAAAAGAATAGGCTATTTCTTGAAATCTTGTGTGGGTTTCATAATTGTAAGAATAGGTTTTCTGGAAAATATTTTCTCAATGTCTTTGAAATTGGAATCACAACTAAATTGTGAATTCTGGTCAAGAACATGTTTCTCCATACATCATCATAGTCAAAGCAATGTAAATTTTAAAATGCTTATTAAAATGAGTATAAGATTTTTTTTTTTTTTTGGAATTCTCACTTATCAAAAAAAAAAAAAAATTGGAATTCTAACTCAGGTGATAACATATTTCCCCTCATGTTATGACTTATCAAAAAACATTCTCAATATATCTTGTAGCCAGTACTAAATTGTGAAATACTGAGGATGCTCACCTTTTATACTTGCACAATGCACATGTAAAAAAAGGGGGGGGGGGGAGGGGAGAGAGAAAGAGAGCTACTCAAGAATGACATGAAGTTCCAATTGATTTAATTGCTTGCTCTTTAGAAACTTCATTTTTCTTATTTTCTGATTTTCTCACTAGCTGCATTTTTTTTAAAGATTGCTAACAGGTGCATTTCATATGGCTCTGCAGGTGTTGGAGTTGGATTTACTTCTGCTTTGATATCCTTTTTGACAAAATTTTCTCATATGCTGTCTATCATTTTACTCTTAGTAGACACGTGGTTGTTACAAAATTGTGAGACCTTAATTATCAGAACCTTTTCAAGTATGCAGGATTGGATATTGACAAGTGAGTTATTGTGTCATTCTCCTTTTATTTCTAATAGAATTATATATATATATATATGTATGTATATATATATATATATTAACAAGTGAGTCCAGCATATAAATATCTCCTGATATATATGAAATTGTTTGATACAAATTTTACTTCTTGTTTTCTGTTCAGTCTTCAAAACTTGGAGTGCTGTCTCTTTGTGCTATTTCCATATTTCTCGTAAGAAATATTTTTGCCATTTATTTTGATAATTGTTCATTCTTTCTGGTCTGGACTTAATCATACAATCTAATTTAAAACTTCAATCTCTCTAGGTACATGCTTGCAGAAGGTGTTGGACTGTCTGGTATTGTATCGATATTATTCACAGGAATTGTAAGTGGATGTATATTGTTTTGCTGTAGCACAACCAACTATATTATAACAACCTGCTACATGTTGAAGCTATGTGATGGATTGCTTTTCTGTTTTAGGTCATGAAGCATTATACATATTCAAATTTGTCAGAAAAGTCTCAACAATTCGCGCAAGCGTTTTTTCATTTGCTTTCATCATTAGCTGAGACATTTGTGTAAGGGAGCTTTTCATTATACGTATTTTAAATCAAGTGATTGAACTTTTATGTCTACATGATATTGACTTGTTTTTCAATTTGCAGATTTATATATATGGGCTTTGATATTGCCATGGAACAGCATAGTTGGTCACATGTTGGATTCATTTTTTTCTCAATTGTATCCTTGCATCATTTGTCAGAAAAATGATAGTTTACTGATAATTTCATTAAGTGAAAGTTGCCGTTGCTCCTTAACTTGCTATTATCTCAGTTATTTATTGTAGTTGCCAGGTAAGCATGCTGTCTTTTTAAATATGAAAACCTTTTGATCTTGAAATAAACATATTTTTGTTATATTATTTAAGTTGTATTGTATGGAAATTTATGTCCTTTTGATGTAGGGCTGTGAATGTTTTTTCCTGTGGATATCTGGTCAATATGGTCCGACCTGCACATCGACAGATACCTGCAAAGCATCAAAAAGCACTTTGGTATAGCGGTAAGAAGAGTAGAAAGTGCTAATTGCTTGAATTTCTTAATATGATATTGCCAACTTATAATGAATTATGGATGAGTAGGACTTCGAGGAGCTATGGCTTTTGCCCTTGCTCTGCAATCAGTTCATGATCTTCCAGAAGGACATGGCCAGACAATATTCACTGCAACCACTGCAATTGTTGTTTTGACGGTAGGCAAACTGACCTTTATTTTAACTTAAAGCAATTAAATCATTTCATTGTCTGGTACCTTACTACCGTAGTTGAATAGGGTTTATGTACGTTTGGGTAAAAAGATGATTGGATCTTGAATATATATATATATATATATATATATATATATATATATATATATATATATATATATATTATGGTTGTTTGGTATTAAAATAGTGAATAGAACTAGTCAAAGCTTAAAAATAAGCTGTTGGACTTTCACTAAAATCAATATCACTGTGAATGCTATTGGCTACGATAAAGCCTTTATATGGGCTATTGTAAAGTCCTTTCCTAGAAGTACTAAGACTCTAAATAGCCTATTCCTAGAAAGACTAGGACTACTAAGAACAAAGAAGAAAAAAACCTTGTGCACTTTTAAACCAATAGGAAAAGGAATCAAAACACAAAAATAACACTTATGGGTCTTTGGTTTAAACTATTCATAAGATTTAACTTAAGACTAACTAAGGTCCTAAGTAAGCTCTCCATCATCCGAAACATCCCAAATTAATGCTTGAGCACTAGAATCAGCTTTCCCTTGCTTCATAAATGTTCAAAGGGGGTTGCCAGTTATGTTCCATATCAGCATCAAACTTTTTTAAAAAAGAAAAAAAGAAAAACAAGCAATGCAGTGGTGATATATGTACAATTTAAGATATATTATTGCTGGCCACCACAGCCAAAACAACCCTAAAAGACATCACCAAGGTACTGCCACATACTTTCGTCGCCACCCAAAACTCCCAAACTCCATTATTGCCACTTATCCACAGCCCAAAAACACCACCACACCCTATAAACTAATAGTGTCCACTGAGACTCCATATTTGTAGTTCACAATCTTTCTCTATAAGCTATCCTGTTCCCCCATATTCCTCCAAAGCCACTCCCAATCTTGATTGTCAAGTCACCTAATGAATAGACTTACAAATCACATTCCAATTAAACAAATAAAATTTCTGCTCCTCCCCTAAATCACCCCAAAGAAAATCACATTGGAATTTTTCCATTTTATTTGCCAGTCCAATTGGCAAATGGAACAAAGTGGGAAGACTAGAAAACGTACCATTTCTCAGAGTTAAGTACACCTCCCTTTGACGGAAAAAAACTTTCTTCCAAGCTGCTTTTTTTCCCCTCTAGAACACCGTTCCAGATATTCATTAACCTGAAATAAACATCCCCTCACCACCATCAAACAGCTAAAAATTTACAACCAGGCCGCCACAAATCAACGCCAAACATCCCAAATTACTCAACAACAAGTAAGTTGCCCGTGCAATGCATGGATAATATTGTAATGTTTTATGTAAGATGATTTTAGAGAATATTGTATGCGTGTGTATATATATATATATATTATAGTATAATTGTTACAAAACTTTGTTAGTAACGAGTTCATTGTAAGAAGAAATAAAAAAATAATTACCCTGTAGGGGTTTCGGTGGCTTGATGGTGGTGAGAGGTTAGCATGACAATGGTGGCAGCCCCTCAAACTCCTCTATTTCTCTCTCTTACAAATGCTTTGTCAATTTCAAGTATTTTTTATTTTGGAAATAGTGAAATAATGTGTTTCATTTAATAATCCACAATATTCTTGTGTCTATCTATCTCTCCATAGTGCCTTATTGGTTAGTTATATTAATCCTTAATATTTTTTGCTTTTGTTTTTAATACCAAAACAATGGTTATGCTAAAAAACATGAATAAGAGAGAAATGTGTGGTGTAAATCAGACAATTAATGAGAGATTAATGAGATAATAGTAAAAAATAAGTTAATGTGATCTTTTGAGTAACAGTAAAAAAAACTAAATGAAAAGAGGTAAAAAAGACTAAATGCAAAATTAGAGTGCTACATGACAGAACCTCATGCATTTTCTCATGAAGTCTCTACTTTTATATATATATATATTGATGTTGATTATAAAAGAATCCTGAGTTAAAAAAGAAGAGAGAGAGAAGCAAATGTTTGAAGCGTGACAAGCCTTTGGAATTACAAAATTATTTAATGAGAAATTTATGTTCTCTATATCACCATTTTGGAGTTTTTATAAAGGGAAAATTATAATTTACCCTCTTGTGGTTTGGTCTATCACAATCTAGTTCACAAATTTTCAATTGCTACTTTTGGACCTTTAAAGTTTGAATTAAAATGAAATCATTAATGCTCTATCCAAATTAACAAATTTTGCATTTTGTGGACAAACTTTCAATTAGAACTTACCCCCTTATGGTTTTGCCTTAGCACAATTTAGCTTCATAAAATTTTAAATTGCTACATTTTACCTCTTAAAGTTTGGATTACAATAAAATTGTTAACACTACTTTGGACAAAACTACAATTTTATTTTATTTTGAAACCTTAGGAGTCAAATGTAGCAATTAGAGGTTTGTAAATTAAAATTGTGATAGGGCCAAACTAAGGGAAGTAAATTGTAATTTCATCTTTCAAAAGATATGAATTTTTTAGTTATTATAGTTTTCAGAAAACTGAAAATTGAAAACATGGATGAAAAACATTTTTTTAAAATGAAAATTGTTCTTTGAGAACCCTTTTAATCTTTTTAAATTTAAGTGAAGCCTGCATATCCCGTGACTGGTAAACTAATAACTCAAAATAAAAACTCTTTTAACCTTAGAGTAGATAACTGTGATTTGTGTACTGATTTCATTCATAACTCTTTTAACCCTAGACTACTTTTCTTTAATAAGCTATAAGTTTTATTGAAGACAAGGAACGTGCCCCTTCTTAAGGAGATAGTCCTAAAGAATTAAAAAGAAAGAGAGTCAATAAAATCAATAACAAATTAGATCTCATTATGACCCATTATACGAGCCCTCTCAAACAAAGTTCTTTCCAAAGGCAATTTTAATTAAGCAACTAAAGTCCCACATCTTTAAAGGTACAATGGTTCCTCTAACCATACTCTCCACATATAAAGATGTACAATGGTTCCTCTAACCATACTCTCCACATATAGCATGAGGGGGTGAAATTCCAAACACCAATGAAGTGTTCACAAAACCAATCCCTCCATCTACTTAGGAATCAAACATGGTTTTAGGCATTACCCAATGTATCCCAAACATAGAGAAAGTAAAACTCCATAATATGTTGTGTCACAGGGCTAACAGATGATCCACAGATTCACTGCTACTCCCAATCCTCCATTAAGAATAGGAAAGCACCTTGTATTCGTATTCACAATAGGGAGTTCAAATTTATCACTGCCTCTGCTGAGAAAATTTCTCTGTGAACTCTCCAATCTATTAGCTACAACCATGGGAATAGTGAACAAAGAGACGAAATCAGTTGTACTTTTTAGTAATGTCAATCTTCCCCCTTTTGACTCGTACAACTGCTTCCACCCCAATAATCTTCACGGTTTTCTCCAATTTGGGATTCCACACAGAATTCATATGAGACTTGTCTTGATCCAGTGTTGCATGTGGGTCCCATATGAAAGAACCCAAATATAACAATTGAAAAATACCACTAAACCCATCTTTTCTTGCTGCATAAGTTTACTGGATCAGGATGTATTTGAGTTAAAATTATGTTGTGAGTTATACTTATCAAAAAAAAAAATTATGCTGTGA
Organism: Castanea sativa; assembly: GCF_040712315.1. NCBI lineage: Eukaryota > Viridiplantae > Streptophyta > Magnoliopsida > Fagales > Fagaceae > Castanea > Castanea sativa. The sequence goes on from NC_134017.1 coordinate 62,415,466, forward strand.
GTTGCATACAAGACATCTTGTTCTCACAATATATCTATATTTCTTTAAATTACTTTTCAGGTGTTGTTGATTGGAGGTTCAACTGGTACCATGCTGGAAGCATTACACGTTGTAGGTGATAGCCATGATGGCCATGATGGCTCCTTAGGTGAAGTAAGTTTTGCAGAGAATGACTTAGTTATCGAGGGCGTTTGGATCCGCGTTCCTGCGTCCATGTCTGCGTTTTTGCTTCTGTTTTTTTTTTTTTTAAACCCAGCCGCATGTATTGACTTTTCAGCCATGAACAGTGCACAAATGCACTGTTCATGGGTCCCACAAATTTCACTTTTCAGCAATTTTTTCATTAAAAATGGGTCCCACAGCACTATTCACACATTTAAAAAATATTTTGCTACAGTGTTTTCAGTTTTCAGTTTTCAGTTTTCAATTTTATCCAAACAGACTCATCAGCTCTGTGTACTAAAATTCTCAGATAGTATGACTGCTGCTACCAGCATGATGATTAGTGAACTTGTGACTTTTTAAATTCTTACTTCTATGTTTATTCTTTGTTTTCCACCTCCCTCCAAGAGTTTTGAAGAGAACAATGGCTACATGGCTCCCTCATATGATGAGGAATTATCATCAGGGAACAAGATCAAGATGAAACTTAAAGAGTTCCATAAAAGGTAATATCTGTGAAAATGCCTTTGAATATGTGTCTTCAAAGCTTTTATTTAATTCTTATGTTAAGAAAATAATATAACAACCCCTCCTACCCCGTTGTTGTTCTTGTCAGCACGGCGTCGTTCACGGCATTAGATAGGAACTACCTCACCCCATTCTTTACAAGTCACAATGGAGATGAAGAAGATGAAGAAGAGCAAGGTAAGACAAGGCTTGACTTGACTCTCAGTTAATGTATATGATTTGAACAGTATGCTGCCCAAGAAATTGCAAATCTTTATATTTACAGAGAATTTCTCATTTCTCAACATGCATCAGATGTATTTTTTAAGGGATTAATGCTAAGGAAAAATTCCCAAAGAAATGTCTTATCATTTAGTAAAATTGGAATTAAATAGCATAACCCCAATTTGACCCCTGTAGTCTGCATTGATCACACCTGCACCAATTGCATGCTTTCAAGGAAGACTGATCATTGTGCTAAAGATTCAAATAGTCCTGTTTCAATAAGCAAAATCATAATAAAAATTGACCTCTGATTTCTCTTTTCAACCCTTGACATGATGGTCTTGCCAAATTCACTTGAAGCCAACAAGCTGCAAGAAAAATAAATTGACCTGCTGACTTTTTTCAATGTATGTAATGTTTTATTGAAAAGTGGACATGCATGGTTTTTAGTTGTGAAAGATAGAACCATAGAGTAAACTATGTTGTGCAATCACACTTGCAAGAAAGATGTACTTATTCAATATTTACTGCATTATATATCACTCCAGTTGGACTGGTTCAATAATTTGATTTTGGGGTTGAAAGATGGTTTTGTGGTAGGTGAAGTATTTTATACTTTGCTCTCATTCATGTTAGCAGTTGATCCTCCTTACCATCTTTCAATTTCAAAATGGATCACTTGTCATTCATATGATAGAAGGGTGCAGAAAGAGGGGTCATTTTTTTGTTGTTAGTGGACAGCATTGTATTAGCAAAAATACAAGGGTTCTCTTTTTTTTGTTATTGTGGATTACATTGATCAGCCATTAGAATGACCACCTATAGGAATTTTGTCATTAGCTTTTTATATAAATTTATTTGCTGCTTTCTCTTGCTATTCTTTGGAATTCTTTTTGCATAATGGTTTTGTTTGAAATGTCAAAATAAAAAGAGCATGTTTCTGTGATGAACGGGAAGACTGACATTTTATTCCAATATTTACCTTTTTAATTGCGTTCTATTTTTCATCACATCGGAGTGTTTTTTTTTTTTTTTGGTGCTCAACAGATGTGCCAATGCCTAGTTCTGGAAGAGGGGGCTTCCGTGGCCGTGGCCGTGTCTGAGAGCAGTGTCACTTTTCTCAGAAGCATGTGGAAGGAGTTATATTGTAGATAATTACCAAAATGCATACTAGAGATAGCTGAGTAGGTTAACTGCCAAAATGGTAGGATGCAACATTATCAACTTTGTGCATCCCTACTTACTAAAACACAGCTGTAAAATTGTGAAGGTCGTATGAGAGAGACATTGTGGCCTGTACTATTAAATGGATTTGTAATTACTGGATTCAACAACTTTTACCACATATGCAAATTTAAATTTTATATACACATTTGGATCACGGCATTCCAAGTTCGCATTACTTCTACCTTGATCTTTTAATTGTAAAAATGTCTCCTGTATAAAACTGATCTAGCTTGCCAAGGAAAACTTGGGAGTACAATTTTATTTTAACCCCAAGTTTTGAATCGATTGAACAAATAATATTTTTATGACTCAAAGTCACATGTGGGGCGAGAAATTATTCACTCCTACGGTAGAGTCCTCTCTTCTCTCACAACAAATGTGGACTCACACCTCCTATGAGAGGAGGGAGGACTCCTCCCGTAGGAGTCAGTAATTTCACCATGACTAGCATGGACATGTGGAGATCTAGGAGTAATAGTATCAGATGTAATGATGAGGGAGCTTGTCATGAAATGAATGAAATGATAAAGGAGTAGTTACTTCCTTAACTCTATTGGAGGAATAAACGGATGAGGGAATCAATATCAGTTACTTTAGTTCCTTGGTTTTAGGAGGAGGTTGAGGTTATTTTGACCATGTTATTATCTGGGCATCAATTTTAGTAGGCTTCATAAAATAATATGCTATTTATGTTACTAGGTGCAAACCTGTGCAATGCACAGAAAAATTACAACTTTGAGATCTAAAGAAAGTAGTTTTAGGACCACAAAGAGTAATTTTATCACTTTGTTTCCTCTTTTTCTTCCCTTGTGCGTGTGTGGTCTTATATTTTAAGATTCAAATGTTATACCATATTTATAATTTGCTCCATTCTTTGATTCTGTTATTGCAAAGCATAAGTTGCACATGAGCGCTGACCCTTTCTCTGCATTGGAAATAGAGAGAGAAAACTTTAATTTAATGCCTGAACCTCCAAATTTAATCGTTTGGTCTAGGGTATGTAAATTCTTGATTTTCAGGCAATTGGGTGAATTTAGTTATTTAATTTTATTTTTTTTTGGGAAGAGAATTGGGTTTCAGATGAGTTTAGAAAATAGAACAAAATTGAAGGCAGCATAGTATAGTTTCGGTGCTAATCGTTATTAAACAAAATTTACATGAAATAACAATTAGGCAAAAAAATAAGAAGATTAAGTCTTTGCAGATTTCTTCTAGCTAATATGTGAATTGATCATATAACAATCTGCTACTCCTGACCTCAAATTGCCCATATTTTCCTAAAAATTCAAACAAATTAGCTTAGCCATAAGAAAATAAATAAATTGAGCACGCCACAATGCATACCGAAAAACATACGAGGTTATTGAAACGAGTTTTTCTTCACTCAGAGTTTCATTTTCTACATTTATGTGATTTACATGGCAAACATTGAGCTTCCAGTTATAACCAAGGACATATTAGCATTCTTTCTATACAGTGGCCATGTTTAACTTATGGGCAAATTCAGTGTCACAGCCTTCAGTCCGTACTGCACACACCCTTCACAATGAAAGGCTAATGTTGAGCTTGCAATAAAAGTCCATACTCCACCGTCCACACCCTTACATTAGCAACAAAAGTTCCCTGTTTATTGTCAACACTCTTGAAATAAACTTCTAATGTTAAGCTTGACATCATTCTATCTAAAGACATACTTCAAACTCATTTGAAGCATAAGATTTAAATCATAATTCTATCAACTAATACTATTAGCAATTTAGGATTCAATTCCTTATTATTGTATTTCGCATTTTATTGACAACATAGTATTCTTACTGCTGGAAATAGCTCATTCTTCTATTGAACTACTTTATCTAAAGCAATATATACGGGTAATTCGTGTAGTGTTATTTAGGATATGTATACTTCTATTTTTATTTTATTTTTTGCTAAATTATAAATAAGCTTACCATAGGCTATAGCATTTAAGAGAATTTACTTTATTCTCTGTTGAAAAGGAATCAAGGAAGTGGTGGCTAAAGCAACTTATATTTTGTTTAGTATTTGACATGAGCTCATTCAAGTGGAAACCATGAGGAAAATTTTACAGATCTCACATAACTAGCTAGTTTTCACAATTGATTTTGTATGAAGTTTGGATGCATCAGATGTACTTTTTAAGGGATTAATGCTAGTGAAAAATTCCCGAAGAAATGTCTTATCATTTAGTAAAATTGGAATTAAACAGCATAACCCCAATTTGACTCCGGTAGTCTGCATTGATCACACCTGCACCAATTGCATGCTTTCATGGAAGACTGATCATGGTGCTAAAGATTCAAATAGTCCTGTTTCAATAAGCAAAATCATAATCAAAATTGACCTCTGGTTTCTCTTTTCAACCCTTGACATGATGGTGTTGCCAAATTCACTTGAAGCCAACAAGCTGCAAGAAAAATAAATTGACCTGCTGACTTTTTCAATGTATGTAATGTTGAATTGGAAAGTGGACTTGGATGGTTTTTAGTTGTGAAAGATAAAACCATAGAGTAAACTATGTTGTGCAATCACACTTGCAAGAAAGATGTACTTATTCAATATTTACTGCATTATATATCACTTCCAGTTGGACTGGTTCAATAATTTGATTTTGGGGTTGGAAGATGGTTTTGTGGAAGGTGGAGAAGTATTTTATACTTTGCTCTCATTCATGTTAGCAGTTGATCCTCTTTACCATCTTTCAATTTCAAAATGGATCACTCGTTGTCATTTATATGATAGAAGGGTGCAGAAAGAGGGTCATTTTTGTTGTTGTTAGTGGACAGCATTGTATTAGCAAAAATACAAGGGTTCTCTTTTTTGTTATTGTGGATTACATTTATCAGCCATTAGCATGACCACCTATAGAAATTTTGTCATTAGCTTTTTATATAAATTTATTTGCTGCTTTCTCTTGCTATTCTTTGGAATTCTTTTTGCATAATGGTTTTGTTTGAAATATCAAAATAAAAAGAGCATGTTTCTGTGATGAACGGGAAGTCTGACATTTCATTCCAATATTTACCTTTTTAATTGCGTTCTATTTTTCATCACATCGGTGTGTTTTTTTTTTGGGTGCTCAACAGATGTGCCAATGCCTAGTTCTGGAAGATGGGGCTTCCGTGGCCGTGGCCGTGTCTAAGAGCAGTGTCAAATTTCTCAGAAGCATGTGGAAGGAGTTATATTTTAGATAATTACCAAAATGCATACTAGAGATAGCTGAGTAGGTTAACTGCCAAAATGGTAGGATGCATCATTATCAACTTTGTGCATTCCTACTTACTAAAACACAGCTGTAAAATTGTGAAAGTCGTATGAGGGAGACATTGTGGCCTAGTACTAGTACAGTTGGGCACCTGTTGTTGAATGTAATTGTGGCCTGTACCATTAAATGGATTTGTAAATACTGGATTCAACAACTTTTACCATATATGCAAATCAAATTTTATATACACATTTGGATCACGGCATTCCAAGTTTGCATTACTTCTACCTTGATCTTTTAAGTGTAAAAATGTCTCCTGTATAAAACTGATCTGGCTTGCCAAGGAAACCTTGGGGGTACAAATTGATTATAACCCCAAGTTTTGAATCAATTGAACATATAATATTTTTATGATTCAAAGTCACATGTGGGCCGAGAAATTCTTCACTCCTACAGGAGAGTCCTCCCTTCTCTCACAACAAATGTGGACTCACCTCCTATGAGAGGAGGGAGGACTCCTCCCATAGGAGTCAATAATTTCACCATGACTCTATGCGAAGTAAATTTGAATAGCATGGACGTGGAGAGCAAGGAGTAATAGTATCAGATGTAATGATGAGGGAACTTGTCATGGGATGAATGAAATGATAAAGGAGTAGTTACTTCCTTAACTCTATTGAAGGAATTAATGGATGAGGGAATCAGTTACATAAGTTCCTTAGTTTTAGGAGGAGGTTGACGTTGTTTTGATCATGTTATTAGTAGGCTTCATAAAATAATATGCTATTTAAGTTACTAGTTGCAAACTTGTGGAATGCATAGAAAAACTACTAAATTTGAGATCAAAAGAAAATAGTTTTAGGACCAAAAAGAGTAATTTTATCACTTTGTTTCTTCTTTTTCTTCCCTTGTGCGTGTGTGATGGTCTTATATTTCCAGATTTAAATGTTACCATATTTATAATTTGCTCCATTCTTTGATTTTGTAATTGCAAAGCATAAGTTGCACATGAGTGCTGACCCTTTCTCTACATTGGGAATAGAGAAAAAGAAAACTTCAATATATTGCCTGAACCTCCTCCAAATTTAGGATTCAATTCCTATTATAGTATTTCGCAATTAATTGAACATATTGTACATGCTGCTGGAAATAGCTCATTCATCTCTATTGAGCCACTTTATTTTAAGCTTACTATAGCATCGATATGGGTAATTCGTGTAGTGTTATTTAGGATAAGTATACTTCTTTTTTTGGCTAAATTAGGATAAGCTATCTATAGCATTAGAAAATTTTCTTTATTCTCAGATGGAAAGGAATCAAGGAAGTGGTGGTTAAAGCAACTTTCTTTTTGTTAAGTATCTGACATTAGCTCATTCAAGTGGAAATCATGAGGAAAATTTTACAGATCTCACATAACTAGAGCGATAAGAGCTAGCTTTCACAATTGATTTTGTATTAACTTTGGATACTTATGTTCATTCACTATTGGGTGGTGGGCTTAGATAGAAAGTTAAACAATCGGTAACATATATTTGAGTAAGAAGAACAAAATACAGAAATATCACAATTAAATTAAAAAAATAAATAAAAACCATTTCTAATGATGATGAAAAATTACCAATTAGTCACACGGTCCTCACTTGCTTGAAACAATACCTGCACAACACAAAAAGATAAAACCTAACAGAGAGCACTGGTGTGGTGCTGGCCAAAAACCCTCCGAATGTCAAGTTAGAACTTTTCACGACTCTAGAGTGCCAGAGCTGGGATGAATTATGCGTACTTGGTATGCTGAGGGTTCATGGGTTTTTATAGTAGAGTTGGCCTCCATTTCTTGCGCATCAACGCATTTCCTTATAGGAAAGATCTCCATTAATGGGTGTATATCACGGAATCCTTCACAGTTAGGATTTTATACACATTAGGACTCTATAAGTTAGAGTTAATCATGAGACGCAAGTTGTTTCCATTTAGAAGTCCTTGGAGATGGATTAAATTAGATGGATGTCACGTGACCCTAGATCCGTCCACCGTTTGTCCATGCATCTTGAATCTATCTACTATCATCCTACCAATCTATAGGCATCATGTTTACTTAAACGGATCCGTCATCTATGTCTTTTAATCCTCTTCAGTTACCCCCTCATTCCATGGATCTGTCATCTGTTTTATGTGGACCCATGGAATAATTGTTTGCCTCCATCCTTGAGAATCGTGTTTTGATTGACAGGCTACTAGAGTCATTAATGCGTCAGGGACACGTGGCAGACTTTGATTGACTGTTTGCTTGGATCGAGGCATCCCTTCATCTTTCGCGCCGTTCCCTCTATATATATACTGTCTGTCCCTTTCATTTTTACGTTTTGGAAAATTTTTTGGCTAATTAGAGCACGACCGTCCACTCTACTCGATCTGTCGCCTCAACAAATTGATATTACCGTTCTTTGCATTCTTCTGTCACCTTTATCGTATCGTCAAGCTGTGAGTATTTTATTTTTCTCAATTTCTCTTCTTTCTTTATTTGCGTACATTAGTCTATCGTTAGTGTAGACCTAGAGTCTTAGGTTTTCTTTACCCGTCATTTGTAGGTGTCAGATGTCTAGTGAGGCGTCAAGTGGTCAGTCGTTTGTCCGCGAGGGAGCGGGCTACAATGAGGTGTTTCCGTCAGGTCAAACAGCCTGGGCACCTCCAATGAGGAGAGGGAACCGTCAGCCAACTCTCCTTCCAATATGGAGGATGAGGTGCAGGATGAGGACGGGTCCGGGTATGACTCAAATGATGACCTAGATGGCATAGACCCTCCCATCCAGTTCGTCATAGGTCCTGATGGGTTCAGGGAATTCATCATGCTCCCTCTGTGGACGGTGAATGACTTCGTCTCTTCCATCAAGCAACCACACTTCAATACACTTAGGGAGAAATACTAGATTCTCGACAACATATCTATCCGTCTACCCTTCAAGTCAGAGAAATGCTATTATAAGGGTCTTGAAGACGTTGGGCTGTACGAGCAAATGTTGAAAGCTAGGCTTCACTTTCCGTTTAGTGCTCTTCATCGTTGTTTTCTACAATATCTGGGACTGTCTATCTCCCAAATTTCTCCGAAAGCATGGAGGGTTTTTTTGGGTGTAGAAGTCTTGTATGGGGTGATGTCAAATGGTGCGCGACGGCTGACAATGGACGAATTTTTTCATTGTTATCGTCCTTCTAAGATTGCCCAATCAAAGGGGATGTATAGTTTTCTTCCCCGAAGCCTGGTACTTAAGTAAGTGTGCAAGACCTCGGACTCTAACAGGAATTGGAAGGGTTGTTATTTTTTTCTCCGTGGGGACAACTGGATGGGTCGTCCAGGTGACCATGAGAATATGCTCGTCGATACGACATGGGGTATTATGCCCCCGTCTGGTATGTGTTCGTCCTTATTAGGTTTTGTCCTTATATTTTCAGTTTGTCATTTTAACCGTCTCTTTTCTCAGCTCGCAACCGTCCACTGGTTACCGTCAAGCAATTCGGTTTCCTTGAGAAAATTTTCAAGACCACTAGACTGTAGGAGAGGACTTGGATAAAACTTGTCACTTTGGACACCTTTCATTGGTACTGTGACGGTCCAGAATCCACTATCGCTGCCCGTCGATATGACACAAGAATGTGCAGACGTAAGTCCTTAGCTTATTATGCTTGTATTATTATCTACCATCATTTTTACCCGTCCACTTTTTGCAGAAATGGAAGATGTTAGGAGAAGGGTAGTGATCAAGCAGCAAGCTGCTGCTAAGAAAAAGCAAGGCGGTGATCTTGCCCCCAAGACGAGCTCAAATCTCCCGTCCACTAAGAGGCAACCATTCGAAAAGATTGACCGTCATAGCAAGAAACAAAAGTTGGTGACGGGGCTGGCTGCTGGTCAAGCTCCCGACGTGTTTAAATTGCCCCTAAAGCTGGGCTTAGGCAAGGGTAAGGGTCTGATGGTTAATCCAGACCCAGTCAAGGAGAAACCTCTTGTCCTGCTTCGAGAAGATTCCTAGTATGCCCTTAATCAAGTTACCTCCATCATCAAGGATGAGGACTACGAGGATCTGGGCAATCATGCTACGGAGGCAATGAGGGAGACGACATTGTTCAGCCTTACACAAGTTTGTACCTGTCACTATATGCCTCGTCATATTTTTATCAATTCATACTTACTCTTTGATATTGGTGTAGGGGGTCCTAATGGTGAAGGGATTAATGGACCGTTGCCTTGCCCATGAGAAGACGCTGGAGCATGTTTGTGCAAAGTTAAAGGCAACGGTGGAAGAACTAGACGAGTTGAAAGCCTGGAAGCTTCGTCATGAAGAGAAGCTAAAGCTGTCCGATCAGGTTTGTGGTGATGTGGAGAAAGAGGTAGAGTTATTGAGGGAAACCTTGAAAGATAAAGAGGATAGTCTCCATTAAGCAAAAGTTGAGGCTATCCGGGAATACCGAGATTCTGATGTCCTTCTGAATGAATTGGGTACCTCCTTTGCCGACAGTTTCAACGAATGCCTCCGTCAAGTCAAGGCCTCATTCCCTGACTTGAACCTTGCACACATCACCATCGATCCTTAGGGCCAAACCCCTGCTCGCCCCGTAGATTCAGAAGGAACGGACGAGCTCTTTGGCTAAGACCCCAGTGACGGTGAGGTTCAAAAGGATAACACCATGAGGTCTATTGAGGATTTTGCCAATCAATCGTCAGCCCTGGAATCTGAAGATAAGGAGGATAACCCCATCACCCTGGAGTAGCATATATTTTTTTTTTATCTTTATTTAATTTTGGACTTGTATGGGAGAACAATTTATTTAACATTTTTCAACCGTTGCCTTTTATAGGCTTTTTGTAAACAGTTATTGCATTTTGACTGCATTTTTCAATACACTTCTGTCCGTCTTTTATTTTATATGGGATAACCCGTCTTGTCAAGGATGATCCATCCAGTAAGGGAATAACTTTGGTTAAATAGCTCAAACCCATCTTGGTTTTAGTTAATGAGTCCGTTCATTTCATAGTTAAAGTTTGATCATTTAACCCCTCCATTAGGTGTTAAATTTGTGTAGCCGTCCTTTTAAGGCCTTTTCTTTAAATATGAATGGCCATTGAGCCCGTCTACCTCATGGACTCGTTGAATTCCTATTGGACGAAACCGTCCACTTATGTGGCTTTGACGGGCCGTTGTTATATTTCATCCTTTATAGGATGATCCGTCCACTTTACAGACTTAATAAATTAATCCTTGATGGGATAATCCGTTCATTTGATGGACTTGGTGAATTTCATCCATCTTAGGATGATCCGTCCACTTTATGGACTTAGTAGATTCATCCTTCATGGGATGACCCGTCCATTTGATGGACTTTGGTGAATTTCATCTTTCCTAGGATGATCTGTCCACTTTATAGATTGAATAAATTCATCCTTTATGGGATGATCCATCCATTTTATGGACATGGTGAATTTCATCCTTTCTAGGATGATCTGTCTACTTTATGGACTTAATAAACTCATCCTTCATGGGATGACTTGTCCATTTGATGGACTTTGGTGAATTTCATCATTCTTAGGGTGATCCGTCCACTTTATGGACTTAGTAGATTCATCCTTCATGGGATGACCCGTCCATTTGATGGACTTTGGTGAATTTCATCCTTCCTAGGATGATTCATCCACTTTATGGACTTAGTAGATTTATCCTTCATGGGACGACTCGTCCATTTGATGGACTTAGTAGATGAATCTCAACGGAAAACATTCAATGTGTCCTGTATAAACTCTTATAAGTAGAATATTGTTCATAAAAAACAAGAAAATTGCCTTTTGGGCACTAGGTGTATTGTAGAAAATAAAAACTAAAAACTAAAGCTGTTTGAAAAAATAAAATGAAAAAGAATGTGATGTCATCATCTACTGGTAATACCTTTTCAGGTGCTCTGTGTTTCATGGGTGATTCAACTTCTATCCTTTTAGTGTCTCCATGTAGTACGTTCCCTTCCTATGCCATGAGGTGATCCTATACGGTCGTTCCTAGTTAGGTCCTAGCTTTCCCTAGGAGGCATCTTTTGTTGCGCCGGTTACTTTCCTTAAGACAAGATCTCTAACCTGGAAGTCCCTGTGCTTGACCTTAGAATTATAATGCTTCGCCATGAAGTTCTGGTACCGTGCTAATCTTTGCTCGGTCGTTGCTCTGACTTTGTCCACTAGATCAAGCTATAAGCGCATGGCTTCATCATTCTTGCTCTCGTCATGGTTCTTAACTCGGTAGCTTGTAAGCCCTACTTCTGTTGGGATGACTACCTCGCTACCATATGCCAGACGAAACGGTGTCTCCCCTGTTGGTGTCCTTACCGTTGTCCTGTATGCCCATAAAACACTTGGTAATTCATCCGGCCATATGCCCTTTGCCCCTCGAGCCGAGTCTTGATGATTTTGAGCAAGGATCAATTCGTGACTTCAACCTATCTGTTGGCCTGTGGGTGGGCAGGTGACGAGTAGTGGTTCCTGATCCCTAGTTGTGAACAGAAATCTCGGAATGCGTCGTTGTCGAATTGCTTCCCGTTACCTGAGACAATCACCTTTGGAATACCATACCTACAAATTATGTTCCACCATACGAAACTTCGTATATTCTTCTCTGTGATAGTGGCCAAAGTCTCAGCTTCCACCCATTTAGTGAAGTAGTCGATGCCGACCACTAGGAACTTCAGCTACCTTACTGCTATTGGGAAGGGGCCCATGATATCTAACCCCCATTGCGCGAACGGCCATGGGGCCGTCATAGGGATGAGTTCTTCTGTTGGTTGCCTTATGAGATTGCCAAACCGTTGGCACTTGTTGTAGGCTCTGACGTATGCGTCAGTATCCTTTTGCATTGTTGGCCAGTAATATCCTGCCCGAAGTAGCTTATGCACCAAGGACCTCGATCCAAAGTGGTTTTCGCAAATTCCTTCATGGACCTCCCTCATAACGTAGTTTGACTCTTCAGAGGCGAGACACCTCAAGTAGGGTCGGGAGAAACCCCTCTTGTATAGAATGTCTTCAATCAAGATGAATCGGGTCTCTTTAACCTTCAACTTTCTTGCAGCCTCCTTGTCATCTGGTAGCTCGCCGTCCCTTAGGTAGGCGGTTATCGGGGTCATCCAACAGTGTTCATTGCTTACTTCCTGCACGTCGGTACTGTCTATTAGTGATGAGAGTTGAACGAAGGATAATACCTGGTCGAGGACAATCATAGGTTCTGCTGAAGCTGCTTTTGCAAGTCGGTCGGCACCTTGGATCTCCTTACTTGGGATTTGAACCAATTTGATCTAGAGGTTACTTGTTTGACCCTTCACCTCCTCGAGGTACCTCTTCATTCTTTCGTTCTTGCACTCGTAACTACCATTAACCTGGCTGGTCATGATTTGGGAATCGGAGTATGCGACTATACTCTTGGCTCCTACAGCTATTGCAAGGTCCAGTCCTGCTATTAAGGTTTTGTATTTTGCTTCGTTATTGGTTGTGGAAAAGTCTAGACGGATCATGCACTCGATCTTATCTCCTTCTAGGGTGTGGAAAACCATGCCAACCTCACCTGCATGTCTGTTGGAGGACCTGTCTGTGTGAAGGCTCTATATGGGAACTTCCTCTGCCCCCTGGTCTTCCACAAGTGTGAACTCAACGATGAAGTCAGCTACTACCTGTCCCTTTACAGTAGTTCGTGGTTAGTACTGCATGTCGAATTCACTTAGCTTGACTGTCCATAATGCCATCCGTCCTGTAGCTTTAGGGCCACTCATAGCTTTTCGCAAAGGCTTATCCATCAGGACAATTATGGTATGTGCTTGGAAACATGGTTTGAGTTTTCGTGCGGCGGTCACTAACGTGAAGGCTAGCTTTTCCATTTGAGGGTACCTTTCTTCTGCTCCTTTGAGCACTTGGCTTATAAAATATACAGGCTTTTGCACCTTATCTTCTTCTCTAACAAGAGCCGCGCTGATGGTTGTTGGGAAGACTGCCAAGTATAGGAATAGTTCTTCGCTCAGCTTGGATGGGCTGAGCAATGGTGGAGAAGAGAGATATGCCTTCAGATTTTTAAATGCCTGCTGGCATTCGTCTGTCCACTCAAATGACCTCCTCAGTGTGCCTAAAAAAGGGAGGCATTTATCTGTTGCCCTTGACACGAACCTGTTTAGGGCTGCTATTTTGCCATTCAGGCTTTGTACTTCTTTTACTGTCTTTGGCGGAGCCAATTCCATTATTGCCTTTACTTTCTCTAGGTTGACCTCGATACCCCTTTGGGATACCATGAATCCTAAAAACTTTCCTGCTGTTACCCCAAACACGCATTTGTTCAGATTTAATTTCATATTGTAAGACCGAAGGGTGTCAAAGGTCTCCTGCAGGTTGCTTAAGTGGTCGAACTCTTGTATGCTTTTTGCCAGCATGTCGTCTACGTAAACTTGCACATTCCTTCTAATCTGGTGCGCAAACATGTTCATTAATCTCTAAGATGTGGTCCTGCGTTTTTGAGCCCGAAGGGCATCACTTTGTAGCAAAACAGTCCCTGACTTGTAACAAACGAGGTCTTCTCCTGGTCAGCTTCATCCAACTTAATCTGATTGTAGCCGGAAAACGCATCTATGAAGCTTAACAGTTCATGCCTTGCCGTCGAGTCCACCAGGGTATCAATGCGTGGGAGTGAATAACTGTCCTTAGGGCAGGCCTTATTTAGATCTGTGAAATCTACACACATTCTCCACTTTCCATTGGCCTTCCTAACCATCACCATGTTTTCCAACCAATCCAGATAGTATACTTCACGTATGAAATCCGCTTCCTGTAACTTCTGCACTTCCTTGGCTATGGCTTTGTCTCGCTCCGAGGCAAACACTCGCTTTTTTTGTTGGACGGGAGAAAACAAGGGTGATAAATTCAGCTTATGGACTATGATCGATGGGTCGATCCCCGCATATCCTCATGACTCCAAGCAAATACATCCTGATTCTTCGTTAAGAATGTTGCGATTGCTTGTCGTACTGTCTGGCTAGCCGAAGTGCCTATTCTTGTGGTCCGCTTGGGCTGAGAGTCGTCGAGGGGTACTTCTTCCAGTTCTTCCACCGGTTCTGCTACCATCCGCCGTTCTTCTATATTCATGGTTGGGAGATGATCGTCTATCTCCATCATCGCTATGTAGCATTCGCGCGCGGCAACTTGATTTCCACACAACTCTCCTATTCCATACTCGGTAGGGAACTTGATCATTAAATGGTAGGTCGAGGTCACGGCCTTCCATGCATTGAGAGTGGGTCGTCTAAGGATAGCATTGTAGGTAGATGAGCAATCGACCACAAGGAAAACCACATCCTTAGTGATCTGCTGGGGGTAGTCCCCACCGTCACAGACAATGTGACAACACCAAGGGGTAGACCCTTGTCCCTCTAAAGCCGATGAGTGGGGCATTTGTTGGAACTAGTCGCTCTCTACCAATCCCCATTTGCTGGAATGCGGGGTAGTAGAGGATATTAGCCGAGCTTCCGTTTTCAACCAAAACTCGATGCATATTGTGTTGGAAAAATACTTGTTTGTATCTCATACAAAACATGTGTAGCGGAAAAGTAACGGATCTACTTCATTCGCAATTGATAACATATACTATGTAAGTTTCAGAATTAAAGAACAAGAAAGCGTACCTTGGTGTGGTGAAATTCAAAATCGAAGATCAGAAGCACTTGGGAACATTTTTAATCTTCACTCCAATTTCACTTAATGCCCAAGATATGTGGTTTCTCAATCAGTTTCCAAAGAGAGAATAGAAGAGTGTCCAACACTCACATACAAACCATTTTACAATGATTTTGTTCCATACATGAAATTATGTATGTTTCTCTCCTTATAACTGATTATCTAATTGGGCTAGCTTTTTGGGCTATTCCAATTGGGCTCTTTTGTGTGGCTTGGAATGGGACCAAAAGGGTCTAATAAGACACTAGCTTCAATGGGCCTTGGGCTTTTTTGTCAAAACTTGACAAGTCCAAAGTTACCATTAACTATATTTAATACTACTATATAAATATAGTTGCACTCTAGGCCTTATCTATAAATTATATCCCAAGACTTTATTGTACATGCAACCCCTTCATAAAATATTCGTAGTAATACAAAGTCATGAATGTAGACTTCCACTTTGAGGATTACTACATCTTAATCCTTGAGTACCCGGTTTAATCCTTAATGTTATTCATCATATATTTACGAAATCCAATTTCATAAATATATACTTTAGTAACTCCTTACTAAAGTAGTTGGGCCCAACTCTCTGAATAACCAAACCTATTAAACTTATCTTAAGGGAATATTTTGTATCTCCGTTAAGAGACTATGAATTCCATCTTGAGAATATATGTTCTATCAACACTAAATGTGGTTGCCCAACATACTGAGGTTTTGATCATGACTAATAGATCTCACTCCTAATATATCAAAGTAACCTACATCTCATGACCAGGTCCATTATTCTCTCAGGATTAAGAGTTGATGTAAATAGAAGTTGTGAGATTTATTATTCATTTGACAGTCGTTAGGAGAATAATAAATCTCACAGCGGTCCAGTTCAGTATGTCTTAACACTTAAAACATATCAACATACCAACTAGAAATCTCCATTTCCATGATCGAGACAAATCATCTTAGTTAATATGTTATAGTCTTCGCAGATGGAACGCCTAATTTCGTCACTGACTACGAACTACATTTTGAGTTTACAAGGAACTTGTGATTTACATCTTCTGTGACTAAATCACATACAATGCATCTCATGGACTAAGATAATGTCCCATTAGTTCATTTATAAATAGTCTTCTATAATTAAATAATTTAATTATTAATGGCATGCCAATAGGATTTTAGGGCATAAACCCTAACATATTGTAGTCTCCCACTCGTATGCTGACGACAAGTGCGTCGTCATGCGGGTGGTGAAGATGTCGTGCATCCTCTTCTGAAAACCCAATGATCGGGTTATCAATTCGCACCATTTTTGGTGTAGAACCCATCAGTTGGACGCTCTAAACCACAAGTAGATATGTTTTGCAGGCTTTTTTTGGAAGATCCCATAGTGGCAGTACCCCCAACAATCATCCTTATGTCTCTTATCGATGGTCTGGGATGCTCATTCTCCCGTCGAGGGGCCTGATCTTGTGGTGGATCCGTCTTCTCTTTGCGGATAAACCTTTGCAACTTTCCTTGTCTGATAAGAGTTTCAATCTGTTGCTTCAGGTCGTAGCAGTCAGCTGTATCGTGGCCGTGGTCACGATGGAAGTGGCAATATTTGTCCCTTGACCTTTTGTTAGGATCCCCTCTTAATTTGCCGAGAAAGGTCAAGGCTCCTTCATCCTTTATCTGCATTAGCACTTGGTCGATCAGAGCCGTCAGCGGGGTGAAGCTCATGAATTTCCCAGTGTGTGGTTTGGAACGTCTGTCCTCCCGCCATTCTCCAGTCCTGGCCATTTTTTGTCCTCCGTCCAGTTATGTATCTTCCTGTCTTTCCCTTTTTCTAGGCTTCTCTTCTCGGGCCAGTAGCGCATCTTCCACGTTCATGTATTTGGTCGCCTTGTAAAGTACTTCTGACATAGTCTTTGGGTCGTTCTTATATAGAGAAAATAGGAACTTACCCTTCCACAGCCCGTTGGTGAATGCCGCCACGAGTATTTTGTCGTCTACTTCGTCTATTGAGAGAGCCTCCTTGTTAAAGTGAGCTATGTAAGATCTTAGTGTTTCATCTTCCCACTACCTAATGTTCATCAAACATGCGGTGGATTTCTTATACCTGTGACCCCCGATAAAGTGTGACTCAAACTGAGCACTTAACTCCTTGAAAGTGCTAATGGAGTTGGGCGTCTGTCTGCTGTACCAAGTCCTTGTAGGTCCTTTCAACGTAGTGGAGAAGGCTCTGCACATGATCTCGTCCAGTACTCCTTGAAGGTGTATTATGGTCTTGAAAGACTCCAAGTGGTCTAAGGGGTCCTTAGACCCGTCGTAACTTTCCACCTAAGGCATGCAAAATTTCGGGGGAAGGGGGCATGAACTGAATGGCGCTGTGAATGGCGAATTAGTTCGCTGGACTAGGTCATCGAGGTCGTTGGATACTCGACCTCTGAGGGCATTCATCATAACGTCCATCCGTTCCCTCATCATCTGCATCTCGGTGGCTATGTGAGGTGGGAGAGTATCAATGACAGATGGCCGGCTTGTGTCCTGCCGTTCCAATCTGCTCAGAGCGTTGCTACCTTCAGGTCCTTCCTGGTTTCTCTTCTCAATGCTTGTCTCTTCTTGGTTTTCCTCTTGTATACCAAGGCCTGCATTCTTTTTCCGCAAGTGCTCCTCCAAATCATGATTCTGCTTGGTTAGGCGTTCAACTGCCGCTGCGAGCGTTTGGACTTGCCTCTCCAAGGCTGTGGTGTGCGGTTCGTCGCCCTGATTATTGTTGGTTGTTGCCATCGAACGAGTGAGTACTCTGCAACTTTTTGTCCGGGAAGCGGCACGTATGGCTTATTCCAAAATTTTCTTTTCCCACAAACGGCACCAACTGATGATGATGAAAAATCACCAATTAGTCACATGATTCTCACTTGCTCGAAATAACACCTGCACAACACAAAAAGAGAAGACCTAACAGAGAGCACCGGTGTGGTTCCAGCCAAAAACCCTCCGAAGGTCAAGTTAGAACTTTTCACAATTCTAGAGTGATAGAGCTGGGATGAATTATGCGTACCTGGTATGCTAAGGGTTCATGGGTTTTTATAGTAGAGTTGACCTTCGTTTCTTGCGCATCAAGGCATTTCCTTATAGGAAAGATCTCCATTAATGGGCATATATCATGGAATCTTTTTCAGTTAGGATTCTTTATGCATTAGGATACTATAAATTAGAGTTAATCGTGAGCTGCAAGTTGTTTCCATTTGGGAGTCCTTGGAGATGGATTAAATTAGATGGATGTCACGTGACCCTGGATCCGTCCACCTTTTGTCTGTGCATCTTGAATCCGTCTACTATCATCCTACCAATCTATAGGCGTCATGTTTACTCAAACGGATCCGTCATCTATGTCTTTTAATCCTTTTCAATTTTAAACATAAATAATCATTGATTGGGCTCAACTATATGAAAATGTAAGCATACAACTTTCAGGTTGATGTTAATTCTTCTGAGCAAGTAAAATACATTTCAACATGCACAATCTGATGTAATTGA
This sequence comes from Castanea sativa, assembly GCF_040712315.1. NCBI lineage: Eukaryota > Viridiplantae > Streptophyta > Magnoliopsida > Fagales > Fagaceae > Castanea > Castanea sativa. The sequence continues at coordinate 62,434,050 of NC_134017.1, forward strand.
TTAGGGTGTGCTTTAGTGGTAAAGGATATAAGTATAACTAAGACATTTAAGTGATTTTACTGAGCATTTTAGGGATGATTGAGTTTTATGAATTGAAAATTTTCCATTTTCCTCTCTCTTGTGTGTGTGTTTCTTTCTCAAAAAAAAAAAAAAAAAAAACTGAAAATTTCCCATTCACAATCCCATGCATGGAACTCCTCATTTGGCTTACCATCAAGAGGTCAACAAAATGTCAAATGTCTTTAGTCTTATATTATATAGAGAACATAGATAAATTATATCATTTTAGTAAGATTTAAGATTATGCAAAAAAAAAAAAAAAAGATTATGCAAAATAATTATCTCTTCCCTTCCTCTTTCTCTAAGAAGTCTAGTTGTGCACATATTCAAACATTCTAGCCTAACCTACCTTGTATTTGAATAATTTATTTATAAGCTCAATAAATCCTAAATTTATCATATTATAATAGTTTTGAAAGCTCAAATTTGTGCTAAAATATAAGAGTTTGTTCAGACTCTCAATTAAAAATTACGGCTATATTGCTTTTACTCTAACTTAAACAAAGTGTGGAACATAAGTAAATGTGTGTAATGAACCAATAACACTACTCTAAGCCATATCCATCCATAATAGACAATTAAACGAAAGCTTAACACCAAGATGTGTTATCGAAGAGGAAACTGAAGAACTTAGCGAAAAACCTCTTCGTGACCCTCCAAGTCAAAATCGATTCACTAGAGAATAAAGTTGGAGTAGGTTGAGGGCCAAAATTTCACAAGAAAAGCTCATTCCATGAAAAGTAAGGAAAGACTATGGGCCTTAACAAAAGAAGGCCCAATTCATAAAGCTAAGAAGGACCATGAAGGCCCAAAATCCCAAAAAGAAGAAAAAAGAAACAATAATAATAATAAAGAAAAAAAGAAAAGGATCTCGGGCAAGGATCTCGAGCAGACCAGAGGACATGCAGCAAGGATCTCAGTCAGGCTAGAGGATATGCAGCAAGAAGAATCAATATCAAGGCCTTATGTATGTTCAGATTTCTAGCAAAAAACAAGCCATTAAAAATCCAACAAAAAAACCAGGTATTATCTTTGTAACCCATGGTCCAAGCCCGTGGGATCCCGGGTGGATAGTAAGGGAGGAATGGTTTGGTCGAAGGAGGATCCCGAAGCTTTCCCTTGGTTCATATATTTGCTTGGAATGCATGAACCAATGAAAAACTTAGTTCCCCCATGTGCATGACACCTCTCCACAATTTTTTCTCAATTGTCATTTTCAACAAAACTGTCACAGTACATCGAGTAGCCCACCCATTCAATTTAACTTTCCAAAAAGGAATCTTTCATTTATAACTAAAGCCAAATGCCCCTTTTGAGTTATAATTTCCTAAATAAGCAAAACCTCTACCTAATGCACATTTTCAGGTCACGGAGGACATAGTTTTACCCAGCAGACCTGAGACATCCTCTCCCGGGGTACCAGACTAGGTCTGCTATGTCATTTTTAACAAAGCTGTGACAGGACACTGAGCAGCCCACCCATTCCTTTGACTTTCCCAGAAGGAATCTTTCATTTATAGCTAAAGCAAAATGCCCTTTTTGAGTTATAATTGCCTAAATAAGCTAAACCTCTGCCCAATGCACCTTTTCAAGTCACAGAGGACATAGTTTTACCCAACAAACCTGGGACGTCCTCTTTCAGGGTACCAGACCAGGTCTGCTATAAAAGGGACATAAGGTATAACAAAAAAAGGGAGGATTCGGAGGGGAGAAAAATGGGGATTTAGGGGAAGAGTTCAGAGGTTCAAAAAACATATTCTTAGAGCTTTAAAAGCCTAGCAAGGAAGAGAAAGAAATAAACAAAATAAGAGGGCCAAGGTGGAGGAATTTGTCCCTCATCCTTGAGATCATTCAAAATATCACTTAGCCTCCAAAGAAACATATGTCAAAACATGCACACATCAGATATTACTCTCTCCCATAAAATTCCTCCTCACCTAACTATCTTGGAAGACAATGCCCAAGCAAAGCCACTTGGACTTGAGTTCCAAATCCCACAAGTCTTGCGCAAAAGCACGAAGTCTGTGAGAATTGGGGTCAGGATCCTCATGGTTGAATCATTCTCATGAAATTTATTTATATATATGTTTATGTATTAAAATGCATATCCTAATCTAAGAAACTAACAATAATTTGAAGATATGTGCATTGTGTAGTGTATTCTTATGCAGGACCTATAGAGGTAAAGGGAAAGGACAACAGTCCATTGCATAATAAACATGGAGAAAGATCGTATAGTTCAGAGAATTAGTATTCTGGGTTCTTACACTCCCAGGGTACCACGACATTACGCCCGGGGTACCAAGTGAAGGAGTTCTTTTAAATGTTTACACAATAAAAGATAAGTCTCAAATACTCTATTTCAATCTCCTTCTCATTGTGGATATTGTGAATACTTATTTTACTTATTTTGTAAGAGTAAAGGGTCATTTTATGACACTAAAGCACTTATAATGGTATTTTATTGCTTAAGAGGAATCACATTTTTTCCTTGAGGAGATTCATGTGACTTGCGCACAACTTGGTTTGTAATCAGCCCCCCATTTAGCTATGATGAACCAAGCCCAGTTCACCAAATAACAAGTAAAGGGCCCAGGATCCTTGTTTTACTTGGGCTTGGGTACTATCCAAAAAAGGACCCTCACAGAGTACACGAATAACAAAAGACCTCCAAGCCTAGTCTACCCCCATGTACTTGAGCCCTCCAAGCTCTTGCTACCAATGGACTTCTCAGAGTCTTGTCTTCTCTAACTTTCCGGATCCCACAATTCAGTATGATTGCATCCGCTACTAAATGGCTCATTCCAATGCTTCCCAACAAAACCAAAATCTCACTTAACACTCAGAATGGGTGTGGCAAGTGTTTGGTCTAGCCACTTCTTAAGGATCTAGAGATGGAGAGGTAGGAGTTGAGTAAAACCACAAGGAAGTGTGTAGATGATTGTGGGTATAACAATCTCTAACTCTCAAGTGTATTGTCTAGGATTTTCTCTCTAAAAAACACTCCTTACAATTCGTGGGTAATGAGGGTATTTATAGTGTGAGTAAAGAATTTGGCATAACAACTTAACTTTTTACCAAACAGAATGTTTCGCGGGTACTTTACGGGATGTCCCTTCTCGCGAAACACTCGCAAATTTGACAACCTGGCATGACTCTTCAGCTTCCAGTAATATGCTTCACATGTGGCCTTTTCGTGGGTTGCTTCTCGCGAGCTACTCGTGAATTGCATTGATTCATCTTTTGAAGCTTGATTCTTCACCGATCTCTCACACTCATCCCTTACAAATAAACCCACATATATATAGGAAAAATGATTGAAGAAATTACAATCAAATTTAGCACGAAAATAAAGCTGACACAAGTTAGTTGGAAATCACAACTTTACAAATTCTATTTAGAATGGTTCTTTCTATTTGTTTTGAACTAGAAAGTCACAAAGATAGTTCATGGTTAGATGTATTTTTGAAAAATGTAAAAATATATGCTGTGATAATTAATGTTAATTGATTATATATATATGTGTGTGTGTGTGTGAAAATGCACTTTTAAAATTTCTAGAAATTTAATATTTGTTGAAAAATAACTCCTTTTTTTTACCAGAAATTCCTATAGGGAGCATTTTTAACTAGTGATTAAATTCAATAAGGAGTTCAATATATATTAATCCCAAATTCCCAATTCATTATTTCTTCCCACGTATTTTATATTTTTATTACAAGCTACAATTAAAAATATAGAATATTATCATGTAGCTAGGTTAGTTAAAAATTACATGTTAGTGAGTTTATAAAAAGTTTTTGTATCTCTAACAAATAAGTTTTATCTTATAAAAATTTCATTGGGAAAAGAAAAAGTTACTCATATTTTAATATTGTGATTATATGAAAAATTCTCTTCAACGTTGGGAAAAATGGTATATAACAAAATTGTTAAAAAATGAGTTTCAAAATAAGAAATCTTATTAAATTACCCTCACCCCAAACTATCAAATTATTATTTTTGTTATCTATATATATATATATATATATATATATATATATATATATATATATAATCGAAGCTACGCTGCTCCACAATTTTCCATGTCAGTGTAACATTAAAAAAAAAAAAGAAAAAAAGAAAAAAGGTAATAACCCGATACTCACGCCTTTCCCTTTCACGATGCTCTGCCTCTGCCAGCTCTTCCTCGATCAGACCCTTCCTCTACTAGCTCCTACCCAAGGCAAACCAACGATCAGACCCTTCCTCTACTAGCTCCTACCCACGGCAAACCAACAGCAAAGTTCGCACCATACCCACCATACCCAACGAACATCTTCTTCCTCGGAATCGATCTCCTTCCTCAGACCACCCATCACCCGCATCTAACCTGTACAGCCCAGAAACGGCGCCCCATTTGCCGTGGGTCTCATCAAGCCCATACCCACCATGCCCACCATACCCACAAACCCACAGACATCTTCCACCATATCCACAAACCCACAGACGTCTTCTTCCTCATAACAGAGGTCGAGCTCCTTCCTCAGACCACCCATTTGCCACAAACCACCCATATGCAACCTCTACAACCCAGAAACGGCGCCTCATTTTTCGTGGGTCTCATCCAGCCCATGGCCCATCAACCATGTCGGTCGGCAATACACCCAATCCAGCCCTTCGAAACCGGCCCAAAGGTAACTAATAAACAAATTTAATTAGAACTCTATAATTTTTTTTTGAATCCGAAATCTATAGCTATTAGGACTCTATAACTATTATCTTATAAATAGTTGATTCTTATTAGTCTTTTTTTTTTCCACGGCTGTTCAATTTCTAGGTTTATTCTTATTGCCTTTCTCTTCATTCTTTTCCTCCATTTGAATCAGGGTTAAAGGTATGGTACATCTAATTTCTAACTATTTTAGTGTTCTTTCAATCTGAATTGCAACGTTTGCCTCTGTGATAATCTATGTACATCTAATTTCTAACTATTTTAGTGTTCTGTTTACATTTAAAGAAATCATGAAACTCAAATTTTAGTGTAGTTTTATCAGTTTTTGCAGAAAAAATACAGCTGGTAGGTTTATGTTTTGACTGTTTCAACTTCAGACTTAGAATAGTTTGGATTTCTTAGCTTTTTTTGAATATTATATATATATACACACACACACACACACACACACACACATATAAAGTGATGCAAGAAACAAATTAGTTCATATGCTTTTATATTTTCATATACTTAAAATTCTAGATAAATAGTTAGTTGCCTCACATGTGGAAAAGGTTTGATAGATATTCAGTTAAATTGTTGAAAAATGAAAACTTCTCTGTTAAATATTAGCCCCCATCTTCCCCTTAGCTCTCTCATTGTTCCAACACCCATGACAGATTCAAATTGGCGTCCTTTGATTCTTTGGGTGATGCTAACATAATACCATTCTCAATGGACAAAGAATTTTGAAGAATTTTGGGTTGGTGGTGAAGTGTTTCTCTCTTTTTAATTCCATTCAAGACTCTGACATGTAGACTTCCCTATTGATCTCTACAAATTAAGATTGTGCTTTGCACATTAATCAAGTGGAGGTCAATTGTCACCACTTTTTAAAGTTAAGTATGTGCTTGGGCACAACTGAGTTGTCAGCATTTAGTGTGCCTGAAAAAGCTTTGCTCTGAGGCTGGTCCAATGTCTGGGATACTAAGGTTAAGAGTGAAGTGTAATCAACCTTTGCTAGGCCCTTTGATGTGCTCCCATTCACACATGCTGTGTGGCTGAGTGGGTGTAATTGACCCTTTTTGGTAATACTTAGAATAGTTTGGATTTCTTAGCTTTTTTTGAATTTTAGTTTAGTTATATCAGTTTTAGTAGAAAAAATACTTCAATTTGTAAAAAAAAGGTTGTGTTCCTAACAATGCTATTTTATGCATAATTGTTAAAACCTAAAGAAATCCACTACGATCAATCTATTTCCAAGCAAAAAGAAAAAAGAAAAAAAACTATTGAGGTTTTAAAGATTAGGTTATGCTTGAAATAGCTGGGCTTCTTTCACTCTCAATGGTGTGTGTGTGTGTTATATATATATATATTTATATATGACCCCAACAATCCAGCTTTATGGATTTTCCTTCACTTCTTCAGATGTTTCCAATTCGAGTCTCAAATTCATTGTTCCATGGGTGGTTTGAAGGGCCATGAGAATTACTAATTGGAGCAAAGTGCTTCTAAGTGGACTCACTTTCTTAGCCACCTATATCCATCCCTTTTATACAAACAAACTATGTGTCAAGACCTGGTATTTTCTAAAGCACTTTGTGTTCTGCCACTTTCATTATAAATAGTGAATGTTTTAAAGCTAGAATTCACATGAGCACAATAACCATCCTGCCCCAGGAGGCAGATTTCAAAATAGCCGAATCTCCAAGTTCTAAGTCTTTTTACTATGAAATCTTAAGCAAGTGACCAGGAAGACAGGTTAAGCCCTGAAACAGCAAACATATAATACTCTTTAGCTTGCTTTACTTTTGTAAATTAAAGGGTTTAGGTGTTTATCTAACAAACTAAGTCTTGAATCTTAATATTTAGAGGATAAATGATTTTCACAGCAAGTAGGACTTCATTTCTGATTGTAGTTGCTGTTGGATTCATATGTTATTTGTAGTGCTCATTTTGCATCTATGTTCTTCAGATTTTCACTTGCTTTGAACTTCTCCAATCCCAAAACAAAGAGAGAAGGAATGAAAATTCCACTGTTCTTTCTTTACTCTTTTTGAGTCATAGCAAAAGAATTTGACATTGGTAACTATATTCTATTTATTTATTATGAAAATAAGATTGCGATCATTATTGCAATTTGTTTATTTGTTTATTCACAATATATATGTAACTATGAAAATAACTTCGTTGCCAATGGACCTATGGTAGTGGCATTAATCTTTTTGGCATGTATGTATTTTTATGGAGATGATATACAGGATTTCTTTATCCCCTATTTGTCTTTATAATTTTTAATTGGGCACAAGCACATTGTGTACTAGGTTTGACAAAGTTTGATATTTGAATTAGTGAAGATTTTATGTTATGCTTGGGTCTTCTCCATTTAAATGTATTATTTGATTAGTGACTCTTGACACATTCTAATTTAGTGCAGCAAATGATAATTGCAATATTGTTTTTTTTCTTTTAAAAGAATCTCGTGCATCGCACGGGTTAGCGACTAGTTATTATTATTATTATTATTATTATTATTATTATTATTCTTATTCTTATTATTATTATTATTTAAAAGGCACACAATCTAGAGAGGAAAGAACAAAAAAGTAAAATAGATAGAATTTAATAAAATTAAATTTACAGAATTGAATTGAGTTTCAAGTAAAGTTAGTGTGTGTATATGTATGTATGTATGTATATGTTTATGATTATGATGTATTTATTTTAATATTTTATTTAAACATAATTTTATCTCTCTTTTATTTTGTATATAAATATGAAACTAGATAATTCTGACATTTATAAATGGACAATTTTTTTATTGTCTTTGTATATGAAATATTAAATACAAAATTTGAAAATTATTATTTTGTTTATATATAAAGCTATTAAATATATTTATGATAATTACTAATAGATATTTATCATGATTTTTTTTTTTTTATTGGGCTATCTATTTTATCATTTAATTGAGAGTTTCAATATAGAATCGAAATGGAATAAGTGAGTGTCGATGCCTCGTGGTGGCTGACCACCCATCGCGGCGACACTTGTGCACCTTTGGATAGATTTTCAAGCTTGGGTGCTTGGTGAAAATGAGGGTGAAGGGCACCTCTTGTGTGTGACTTGAATTGAGTCAATTGTAACCTATAAATACCAAAGGTGGTGAAGTCGCCACTAATCATTGAGTTTTTTTTTTTCTAAGGTGTGATTGGTTACTTGACTTTATTTAATTTTATTAACAGTTATAGGCTAAGGAAAATGATTGTTTTTCCTAATCTAATACAGATGGATAAAAAATCTTGATGCTTGAGTTTGGAAGTTTGGTTACGTGTGGGGAAGGTGTTAGGCATCCCCACAATGCCTGTCTAGAGACATTCCTTTGTTTTGGTAAAATCTTAGTTTTTGGACATTGGCAATTAAAAACAAGCTATTGGCGTTAGCTTTCAAAGCTTTAAAAGAACTGAGCTTTGAGGTTTGATTTTGAAAGGGGTGTGGTCTTAATCAATGCTTTGCTAGCACATTTTGGAATTGTTGCCAAATTTTCACAACAAAAATCAGGCGACATTTTGCCTCTAGTGCGTCATAGTACACAAAACACTATTCTCACCAAGCTTTTGCGGTGAGAATACGGCAACAAAGGTGCCCCATTTTCATGGTGAAAATCTGGCAGAGTTTTGCATTTGGTGTGTTATAGCGCATCGGTAAGGTTTCATGCCTGTGTATATAGCGCACGTCAGTATGTTCGACTAAGCTGAGTCGAAGCTCACCAAAGCATCAAACATGTTGATGCGTGTCGCATACACGAGGAAACCAATGTCACTAGCTAACATAAATTGAGACAATCACATTGTGATGATCATGCACACAATGTAGCATGAATGTGCACCTATTGCAGTTGCCTTAAGCGCATACCCACACTACAAGGTTAAAAGCACTCATGATCACGAGGGGGATACTCTCCTAACCATAAGAGTCCATCAAACAAAGTGCACGACTATCCACAAGCAATCATATATATATATTGTATCATGAACAATGCAAGCACGCAGAGCATGAAAATAAATCAGACATTGCCAACGTTCTAAGGGTATGGCCCAGCAAGGTATATGAAAGATAAATCAGACATTGTCATACCTAAAGAATGTGGTCCATGCAAGGTACAACTTAGATAAAGTAGACATTGCCTACATCCAAATGGTATGGCCCAACAAGGTACAAGAAATGAAAATCAGACATTGCCATACCCTAAGAATACAGCCCAGGCAAGATACAAGGAAGGAAAGGCCTAATCTGGATACAAGATTCTAAAGAAAAGGCTGAGAGAGAGAGAGAATCACCCGGAGAGGCTAAGCCTCCTAATCTACTGAATGATGTCCTTTTTGGGCATGCGTCTTTTTGCTTGCATTCTTACCCTTTTTAGCTTACATTTTGAAAGTTGCGTCCTTGCTCTAAGTGTGTACATGCAGCAACAAAGAAAACAAAGCCAACAGACAAGCAAAAGAGATAACCAAGAGACAAAGAAAGCACACAAAGGGGCAAACAAGCATGTTATCAAACAAACACGTTATCAAAAAAAAAGAGGGTGTCCTAAAAGGAAAAATGTAGGTTTGGATTTGGTGTCCTTAGTTCCATTAGATTGGATTACGGACAACACATATACCATCAAGCAAAGTTCCTAAAATGAACTCGAGATCTTGTGTACAAAGGACGAGTGCGAACCTGCACGAGATTATAAGAAGGAACTAGGCTTGATGTCACAAACAAGCACACAAAGACACATGCATGACCATATAAACAAAGATGCATAGATGCAAGCAAAACAAAGAAAACCAAACAAGGTGGCCCAAAGCAAGCATAGCAAGCATTTTATCACATAAAGGGGGAGGGTAAACATGTTATAGGGCACATAAAGAGGCTAACATGAGAAACCCTAACATGTGAAGCTAAGCCAAGGAGAGAAAGGTAAGCGACAAACAAACCAAACATCACTAAGATGGACTCCCAAATATGGTTGCATCCAAACAAGCCACCAGAGGGGGTGGACGCAACCAAACAAGCAAGTGACCCCAAAGACCAACAAACAACAAACGCACAAAGGGAGGAACAGACAAGAACATGTCAAAGGCCTAGATCTAAGCAAACAAGCATGGATTTAAAAGCATAAAAGCAAACAAAGTATAAACACACATAAAGGAATTAATCCAAACCCTTTATTGAAACTTGGGTGTATGGATGTAGGCCTATACCACTAGATCTAGATCTACACCCTACCCAAAAACCAAATATAAGAAAGAGGCATAAGCAAGAGATATAAGGCCATAAAAGCACTAAGCATAGCATCCGAACAAAGCTTTAAGCACATGAACATGTAGATCCAAACACACGCATGACAAGAAGCACATAAACATGTAGATCTAAGCACAAACAAGATATTTAGATATATCAAAGCAATAAAACATGTTAGAAAGCAAGTGGAAATGCTAGGAAAGCCATAAAACATGTTATAAAACAAGATAAAGCAAGAGATATACTACGAAAAACTATAAAAACATATTATAATAAAAGATAAAGAAAGAGATATACTAGGAAATTAAATGGGTGTAAAGAGTAACATGGATCCCTCCCGTCTGAGTCAATAATTTCACCATGACTCTGTGCAAAGTAATTTGAATAGCATGGACGTGGAGAGCAAGGAGTAATAGTAATGATGAAGGATCTTGTCATGGGATGAATGGAATGATAAAGGAGTAGTTACTTCCTTAACTCTATTGAAGGAATAAATGGATGGGGAAATCAGTTGCTTTAGTTCCTCGGTTTTAGGAGGAGGTTGAGGTTGTTTTGATCATGTTATTATCTGGGCATCAATTTTAGTAGGCTTCATAAAATAATATGCTATTTATGTTACTAGTTGCAAACTTGTGCAAAACTACTAAATTTGAGATCTAAAGAAAGTAGATTTAGGACCACACAGAGTAATTTTATCACTTTGTTTCTTCTTTTTCTTCCCTTGTGCATGTGTGATGGTCTTATATTTTAAGATTCAAATGTTATCATATTTATAATTTGCTCCATTCTTTGATTTTGCTATTGCAAAGCATAAGCTTCACATGAGTGCTGACCCTTTCTCTACATTGGAAATGGAGAAAAAGAAAACTTTAATTTATTGCCTGAACCTCCTCCAAATTCTAAATCGTTTGGTCTAGGGTATGTGAATTCTTGATTTTCAGGCAATTGGGTGAATTTAGTTATTTTATTTTAATTTTTTTTTGGAAGTGAATTGGGTTTCAGATAAGTTTAGAAAATAGAACAAAATTGAAGGTAGCATAGAATAATTTCGGTGCTAATCATTATTAAACAAAATTTACAAGAAATAACAATCAGGCAAAAAAAAAAGAAGATTACGTCTTTGCAGATTTCTTTTCGTAAAAATTCCAACAAATTAGCTTAGCCACACACACACACACACACAAAAATTGAACACACCAAAGTATGTGCACAAATGCATACAGAAAAACATAAGAGGTTAGTGAAACCAGTTTCTCTTCACTCTCAGTTTCATTTTCTACATTTATGTGAGTTACATGGCAAACATTGAGCTTCCAGTTATAACTAAGTACATATCAGCATTCTTAATAGACAGTAGCCATTAACTTATGACCAAATTCAATGCCATAGCCTTCATTCCATACTCCACACCATTACAACGAAAGGCCATACATTACAATATTTGAGTATTTCTATGTTGAAACTTGAAACTTACTCCAATTACATTAGCAACATAGCTCCCTGTTTATTGTCAACACTCTTCAAATAAACTTCTAATGTTAAGCTTGACATCATTCTATCTAAGACATACAACAAACTCATTTAAAGCATAAGATTTAAATCACGAAAGTAATTCTATCAACTCTGATTCAATTCCTATTATTGTATTTCGCAATTAATTGACAACATATTGTACTTGCTGCTGGAAATAGCTCATTCATCTCTATTGAACCACTTTATTTTAAGCTTACTATAGCATCGATATGGGTAATTCGTGTAGTGTTATTAGGATAAGTTTACGTTTTTTTGGGGGGCTTAATTAGGATAAGCTATCTATAGCATTAGAAAATTTGCTTTATTCCCAGATGGAAAGGAATAGGAAGTGGTGGTTAAAGCAACTTACTTTTTGTTAAGTATCTGACATTAGCTATCATTCAAGTGGAAATCGTGAGGAAAATTTTACAGATCTCACATAACTAGAGCGATAAGAGCTAGTTTTCACAATTGATTTGTAGGAACTTTGGATACTTACGTTTATTCACTAAATATTTGGAGTAATGCTATGTCCACAATATTTTTATAATAAATCTTATGCAAAGAGCTGTTATTGGTGGGTAAAAAAATAATATTAGTATTGAGCCCAAATTAGAATCAGTAACAGCTTATCAAGTTGGATTTATTGTAAAATTATTGTGAAAATGTTGTGAATGTAGCATTATTCTTATTTTTGTTAAACCCAACTTTTAGTTTAACATATAATTTTTTTTTGACAAGTGTATATATGCCATATTTTGCAAGTTAGGATAGTCCTATGACCACCTTGGCTTGCATGTAGAGCTGCCAGTGGGTGGTGGGCTAAGATAGAAAGTTAAACAATCGGTAACATATAATTCAATAAGAACAGCAGCAAAGTACAAAAATATCAAAACTAATTTAAAATATATATAAATAAAGAAAAACCATGTCAAACATAAAATTGAGATTGCATCTTTCTTTTCAAATGAAAATGACAAATTTAGCAACCCATTGCTATGGCGTATAACATCAAATGCATGCAAATAAAACAGAGCTATTTCAACTCAATTTCTTTAGGTGTAATGGTATATTGCATATATTGAAATCTATCTCAAATATAACCCGTAAGCACCGGTTTTAACTATAATTGTTTGGGCAATTAGCACCATCTCTCCTTTACCAAGAAACTAAAAAGGAAAACAATAACATAACCGTGTCGTTTTTTCTCCTCTAGCTAGGAGCTTTTCTTCTCACAGAAGGTGAGTGTTTTCTTACCTGCCCTTACAGCCACAATTCCTTCAATAATAGTGTTAAAATTATATTATTTGCAACAATGTATTATACCATGTTGTATATGCTAGAGTGGATGCGGAAGGGGAAGCATAGAATAGGAACATTGAGAACACGATCAAGAATACGAGGGTTATGTGGTTCAGCCTTGTCGGACTACATTTATGGAGGAATCCCTTAAGGGTTATATTTTTATTATATGAGAGTGTGGTACAAAAACCTGTATTACAATGAACCTAACATGAGTATATATAGACGATTAAACCGTAGACTACTAGTACAAGTAGGAGAGTGTTTGGGCCTATTATATTGGGCTAATACATCTAATATATCTTTAACACCCTCCTTCAAACTTAAGGCGGAAACTCAATGAAGACTTGAGGTTGGATAAGTATGAGAAAATCCCTTGGATCTGCCTTGAAGAATGCCTTCGAAGAAACTACAACAAATAATCTGCTAATTGACCAATTTGGAGTTTCAAATGAAGAAACGAAGTCCAAAATCAGAATCTACGCGAAAAACTAAGCAAGATAGGCCCTTTCAAAAATTTTGACTTTAGTCAAGGTCAACGCAAAAGTCAAAGTCAACGAATCCTAGTCAAAGTCAATAGTCAGTGCTCACGGGTCAGATATGGGTGGTTCGGGTCGGGTCGGTCCAAGTCAATGGTCCGCTAGGTGATGTGGTGATGACGAGGCAACACTACTGACGTGGCTAGATGACGTGGCTGATGACATGTCTAGGGCTGACATGGCTTTTTACTGATGTCATGGATGACGTCATATTAAGCTGACGTAGTTCTTCGATGCGTGGATGGCGCGTGAGATATCTGCTAGCGTGTGCAGGAGATGCCAGAAACCTAAGCGGCGCGTGTGGGCGCGTGTCTTGATTTCAGCTGCCGTGTTTCTCGGGTTTTGTAGATTGAAGGGCTACGAGGCTAAAAGAGCGGCGCGTGTAGCCATAGGAGGATCTGAACTTGAGCCATCTGCAACAGCACGAGGAGAAGTTGGTCAAAATGGCGTTAGCGCGTGGAGGCGCATGCAGCATTCGGTGGAGACCGGACTTCTGGGTTTTTCTCACGGGAGGCCGTGGGGCATGTCTGTGTGGTTGGTTTTGTTAGGCGAAGGCTTGATGTGCACAGATCTGAAAAGTTAAGTCATGGTTTGCTTGGTTGTGGATTTTGAGACAGCATAGAGCCATGGTGGCTATGAGGTGCCGTGGCGTCTAGATCCAGCAGGCAAGCATGTATGACTTTAGATGATGGTGTGCATGTGATAATCTTCTTTCCTTGCTAGAGATGTTTGTTTGATGCCAAGAACGAAGTTTGGCTCTGATACCATGTTAAAATTATATTATTTGCAACGCAATGTGTTATACCATGTTGTATATACTAGAGTGGATGCGGAAGTGGAAGCATAGAATAGGAACATCGAGAACACAACCGAGAACACGAGGGTTACGTAGTTCAGACTTCTCGGCCTACATCCACGGAGGAATCCCTTAAGGGTTACATCTTTATTGTATGAGAGTGTAGTACAAAAACTTGTGTTACAATGAACCTAACATGAGTATATATAGGCGACTAAACCTTCAACTACTAGTACAAGCAGGAGAGAGTTTGAGCCTATTACATTGGGCTAATACGTCTAATATATCTCTAACAAATAGAACACTACCGCCGTTGTGGTGGCTACTGTGTCTTACTCAATGGACTCAGAAGTCATAGATAGGTTGAAATGTATAAACTTAACAGAGGAGGAGGGGGAAGTTATCAAAGTCAGGCCGGGACAACGTGAATAGATCCTTGAGGAGTATTCCTTCAGTCTTTAGGGGAAATTCCATACAACTCGACCTTTCAACCAACGAGCAGCGAATAATTTTCTAAGATTGGCATGGAAGTATGGATCGGAATTAAAAATTGTGGAGGTAGGTGACAGGTTGTTCCAGTTCAAATTTGCCATGGAAAGCCACCTGTAATGGGTGGTAAACACTTTAAAAAACAATTAAAACACTCAAAAAAAAAAAAGTTGGATTTGATCAACAAGCAATTCAGTACATACATCACATTTGAACACGTACAATCACACAAATGGAATAAGCATTCATTGAAACATTAGACGTGTGTTGTGTGTGTGGATCAAGTATGAACTAGTCTATAGTTTAGTATGAAGCTTCAATGATTAATTCAAACAAGTCATACATGACTAGTACGAAATCAAGTGACCTATCTCACTTGTAGAAATGAACATGTATGACCCCTTACTAATTTGATTACAATAGATTGAAAGCTTTTCATTTGGCTTCCATTTTCATACTTTTGATAAAAAAAAACAACTCAAATTTTTGAGAAATGATGTCACAAACTTTTGATAGATCTTTGACAAAATAGCTTTTGGCTTTGGCACCATACATTTCAATACAAGTTACTTTCCCTTTTTTCTAGTCAAATACTAGAGTGCAACGACTTTTGCAGCTCAAAATCTCTTTTCGAGATTTGATAATGGTTGAGCTATAAGCAAAAACATAAATGTAAATGTGAGGAGATATATAGGCACAAGTCTACGAATGTATCAAGATCAAACAAGACTATTGAATAATCATTCATGACAAGCTTAAAAATCTATTTACAACAATCAAAACGTACATTTCAAGATGTCGCCCACACTTAGAAAATGTGCATACATAACAAGCTAAGCTCGTAAAGGCACTATGTCATTAGTACAGAGGTACTAGGGCAAACTCACATGTGATATACACAACACAAGTGATCAAACTTTTTGATATTTTTCAATTTTTATGGATTTTAAAATTTTTCAACATACTCAAAAACAGGAGAACAAAGTAAGATCAACAAAATCAAGAAGTAAAAACTTGAAAAAGAAAGAAACATTTACATACACATGTGAGACCTATATAGCAATGATGCACAAAAACAGACTAACAGTAGGTCACACAAGAGATATGAGTCAAGGGATGATATCGAAACCAATGGTCTTAGGGAGAGATTCAAACCGTGGACCATCAAGGGGTTTACTAAAAATGTATGCCTTTTGATTGTTGGTGTTGATAAAATCCAACCACAAAATTTTCTCCTCCACCAAGTCTCGAATAAAATGGTATCGAATTTCGATATGTTTAGACTTTGAATGTTGAACTGGGTTCTTAGATAGATTGATGGAACTCGTGTCGTCACAAAAGACGCACATGGTGTCTTGAGGGATTCCATAATCATGTAGGAGCTTTTTCATTTATAATAGTTGAGCACAACAACCCCCTGCTGCTATGTATTCAACTTCAGCCGTTGATAGAGAGACTGAATTTTGTTTTTTGCTCATCCACGACACCAAATTGTTCCCGAGGTAAAAACAATCTCTTGAGGTGCTCTTTCTATCATCAACACATCTGGCCTAAGCATGATCTGGGTATTTAGCTATGCAGCCATTCAAATCTCTTGAATACCAAATTTCATAGTCGGATGTTCCATTGACATATTGGATGATTCTTTTGTTTGCTATAAGATGGGACTCTTTGGGTGCTGAATGAAAATGTGCACATACCCCAACACTAAAGGCTATGTCCAGCCTATTCACAGTGAGGTAAAAAAGATTGCAAATCATGCTCCTATAGAGTGTTGGATCTACTTCTACACCGGCTAGATTAGAGCTCAGTTTTACCGAGGAACTCATTGGAGTGGATGCATGTTTCTTGAAGTCTAAACCGAATCTCTTTACGAGATTTTTGGCATACTTCTCTTGAGATATGAATATCCCATCTTTCTGTTGTTTCACTTGAAGGCTTAAGAAGTAGTTTAACTCCCCCACTATGCTCATCTCAAATTCCTTCTTCATTTCTTCCGAAAATTCTTGAGCAAGGTGATCAATTGTTGACCCAAATCTACATATAATTGTGCAACAAGGAAAGATTTCTCATCTTGTTTGACAAAGAGTGTTTAATTGGCTTGGGCTCTCTTGAAACCATGATCTAAAAGATATGAGGTGAGATGATCATACCATGCTCTTGGTGCTTGCTTTAACCCATATAATGCTTTCTTCAATCTTAACACATGATTTGGGAAATGGGGATCTTGGAACCCCTTTGGTTGGTTAACAAACACTTCTTCATTCAAAAGTCCGTTCAAAAAGACACTCTTCACATCCATTTGGTATAGCTTGAAGTTCATAATACACGCTATGAAGAAAAGAATTCGGATTGACTTAAGTCTTGCTACTGGAGCAAATGACCCATCAAAATCTACAACCTCAACTTGAGTATATCCTTGAGCCACCAATCTAGACTTGTTTCGAACAACTTCACCATCTTCATCGGTCTTGTTCTTAAAGATCCACTTAGTCTCGATTACATGTGTGTCCTTGGGCCTTGGTACCAACTCCCATACATCATTTCTAAAAAATTGATGTAAATCTTAGTGCATGGATTCGACCCAATTCTCATCTTTCAAAGCTTCTTTCACTTTCTTGGGTTCAAATTGAGCAAGATAGCAATGATACGTAACATGATTCACACTATAGCTCAGTCCTCTTCTCAAACGGAGTCTTTCATCCAAATCACCAATTATGTTGCTTTTGGGATGATTGAAAGTTACTCTTGACGAAGGTGTCTTAGACATGGAGGGTTTATCATCACGAGAGATTGGATGTTAAACTTCTGGAGGGGTGAGAGGACTCAAAGACCCTTGAGTTCATCTAGTCTCCCTTCTTGATGTAGTAGGAGTAGTCTCCTTTTCTAGTGATTGTCTCTCACCATCATCATCTTGAGACATGTTACCATCACCCTCATTTTTCTTAAGGCTTGGAACTTCGCCATCCTCACCAACATCCTTTTCCTGAATGGAGTCATTTATGACCACATTTATCAACTCCATCACCGTCTTGGTACGCTTGTTGTACACTCTATATGCCCAGATATTTACAGAGTATCCTAGGAAGATCCTTTCGTCACTTTTGGTATCAAACTTCCCATGATTCTCCCTATCATTGAGAATGTAGCATTTACTCCCAAATACTCGGAAGTATTTCACCTTAGGCTTTTTTTCCTTCTAAATCTCATATGATGTTTCCTTTATTCCTGCTTGGAAGAAAATTATATTCCCAATGTGGCATGATGTGTTCACTGCTTCAGCCCAAAATTTCTGTGGGATTTCTTTGTTTAGAAGCATCACTCTCGCCATCTCTTGAATCACCCGGTTCTTCCTTTCAACAACCCCATTCTATTGTGGAGTCTTTGGGGTTAAGAACTCCTTTTTGATACCGTGCTCATTGCAAAATGCTTCAAATTTTGCATTCTCAAATTCCTTCCTATGATCACTCCTGATTTTAACTATAGGAAGTCCCTTTTCATTTTGGAGCTTTTTGCATAATCTTTCCATGTTGTCACATGCCTCCGACTTCTCTCTAAGGAATTCCACTCAAGAGTACCTTGAGAAATCATCAACCACTACCATGACGTATCTTTTCCCACCCATGCTTTCCGTTCTCGTTGGACCCATTAGATCCACATGAAGCAACTCTAAAGGGTGAGATGTAGCAACTACATTTACTTTGGGATGGGTTGATTTAGTTTGATTTCCCAATTGACAATGGATCGCAAACATTTTTCTCAATCTTTCCAAATTTCAGCAAACCAATCACGGCTTCAAGCTTTGAAACTTTTGCCACTTGCTTGTAATTTGCATGCCCAAAACATTGGTGCCACAACTCCAATAGATTTACACATGCACTCCGGCATGATACATTTGGCTTGGGATGCCATAGCAATTGTCAGTGGTCTTAAGTCCCTTCAAAACTTGCAAACCTTCTTCACTAAGGATTAGACACCCTTTCTTAGAGAATTGAACTAGAAAGTCTTTATCACAAATTTGGTGATACTTAGTAAGTTTGCTTTCAGCCCTTTGATATAAAGAATATCGGTCAACAAAGGAAGTCCAGGAATGTCGATAGTTCCCTTTCCTAGGACTTGTGAGTGGCTGCCATCTCCAAACGTCACATAACCATCCTCCTTCTCCGTAAGACTTTTGAAGAGTGATTTATCTCCGGTCATGTGCCTAGAACATCCACTGTCAAGATACCATAAACATGAATTAAACACTTTCAATGCGGTATGCACACATAGACAAGCATGAGACAAACATTCTTGATTATCAAAACAAGACTCATCTTCCTTTACATTATTCATGGATGAGTGAAGTTTTCTTTTCAAACCATCAAGTTTGTTAGACAAATGTCTATTCCTTCTCTTATATTTTGCAATTAAGGAATTAGACTCACACAAGCTATTATGAGGCTCATGATTTTTATGCTCTAAACATTTCAGTATGCGAACAAAGATTCTAGCATGTTTCTTAGACTTGAATAACTCTAGGAGCTCATTGCTAGGACACTCTCTAAAGATGCTCATAGAGTCACTATCATAAACACATGAACTACACTCCATGTTGGCCTTAGCCATAGCTATATACATAGCAAAACAAGGGGTCTAGGATCACACTAGGATAATGAAATTCGATAAGTGTACCTGCTTTGATACCAATTGAAAGCTCGGATTTGTGTGAAAACACAAGAGTTTGTTTAGACCCCCAAATAAAAATTATGGCTAGGTTGCTTTTACTCTAACTTAAGTACGGAATAAGAGTAAATGAGTGCAAACTACTGATACAACTACCCTAAACCATATTCATGCAATATCAACAATAAAAGATAAGCTTAAAGAGTAGGGAAGAGAGATGCAAACAAAAGATAACACGACGATGTGTTATGGAAGAGGAGATCGAAGAACTCGGTGAAAAACCTCTCAGTTGCCCTCCAAGCGATAAATCGATTCATAAGAAAATAATTTGGAGTACACGAATAACAAAAGACCCTCCAAGCCTAGTCTACCCAATGTACTTGAGCCTTCCAAGCTCCTGCTACCAATTGGCTTCTCAGGACCTTATCTTCTCTAACTCTCCCGGATCCCGTAATTCAGCCTAATTGCATCCACCAATGAATGATTCTTTCCAATGCTTCCCAGCAGCACCAAAATCTCACTTGACACTTAAATTGAGTGTGGTAAGTGTTTGGGCTATCAATCTCTCATGAATTTAGAGATGAAGAGGCAAGAGTAGAGAAAAACCACAAAGAAATGTGTAGATGATTGTGAGTATAACAATCTTTGACTTTTAAGTGTATTTTCTTAGGTTTTCTCTCTGAAATACACTCTTTCCAATATGTGGGTAATAATGGTATATATAGTGTAAGTAAAAACTTGGTAAAATAAAACATGACAAATTAGCCAAATAGAATGTTTCACGAGTACTTCGCGGGAAGGCCTTACCCGCAAAACACTCGTGAAAACTCCAAACTGGTATGACTTTTCGCATTCTAGTCGTGTGCTTTACACGTGGCTCTTTTGCGGGACAGCTTCTCGCAAGGCACTCGCAAAATCCATTTCTTCATCATTTTAAGCTTGAGTCTTCACACTCTTTCACACGCATCCCTTACAATTAAAAACTCACATAAATACATGGATATGATTGAGGAAATTATAATCAAATTTGGCATAGAATTAAAGCCTACATAAAATAGTTGTAAATTACAACTTTGCAAAACTAAATTATGTTCTACGACAGCTCTCTCTTGAATTTTACCCTAAAGAGCCTTTAAATAGGTCAAGGAATCCTAGTAAAAGGTGAATTCCTATTTGGAGAAAATCTCAAGCTTTCAAGCTTCACTCAACCGGATTCACATGTTAAATTTTAATTAAGTACAAAATTAATTATTCAGCATTATTCCAAAACCAAATATAAATTGCATGAACTAATGCAAAATAAGTATGATAATACTTTATAATAATAATATAAATATCCAAAATTAAGGTATTATCAAAGAAGAAAAAAAGGTAGAGGAAGAGAAAGAGAAAGAATAGAATGAGAGAGGAGAGTGGAAAATAGTTAATAAATTAAGTAGAAAGTTATAATAATCGTATAAATATGCATGTTTATTGTAACAATTTTAAAAATGCACAGTATTATAAAATGACTAATGTGGATAAATTTTGAGTAAAAATATATAAAATAATGCAGTTTTTGTATTATAGAGAGACTGACGAAAGTGTTCTAAAGATCTGAGGACTACTGCATTTATGCATTGTATAAATATTATAAGTGGAAATATAATGCACTAATTATTTACAAAAATATAATACCTTTTTTAAAGAAATTATTCTCGGGAGCCATTTTCCTCTTTCTCTCATTTTATTTTATTTTAAGTATAGGGGATATTTAGCTGTCTCATTCCTCCCTCCTGCACTTATACAGTTATACCTATATGTATAGGTAGTATTAATTCTTGATTTGACAGTTCAAGGAAGGAAAAAAATCAGAGCACTCTTTTATTAATATTATTTCTCCCAGTTGATGTACACAATTATATCCTCCAACTGTCAACAACCCCCCCCCCCCAACCACTTCTTCGGCCTCTTGTCTTTAAGGCAAATGCTAACGGTTATTTTAGCACCAGGATATTTTTGGCCCAACTCAAGGCAGTCATAAGTTAGATGTCACTGTAAATGATTCTTTATTATTTTTATACTAGTACGTAATTCATATTTACGTACAATGATAAATTTTGGTGATCTTTTTTATGTTAGTTTGAATTATTAAATATATAGGAAATAATTTGATTAAGACATTTAGAAGTATTAAAATAGTTTATTTTGTGTAATTTTTATAACATTGATTACGCCACGGTTCTTATTACATTACTATTACGTATATAGTTTTGAAAATCACTATTAGATACTATATATACAGTATTAATTTACAATTATTATCTGTGAAATTCTACTAAAAACAACACAAAATAAAATAATTAATAGGTCAAAGAGTATCTCTTAAATTGAATGGGTATAGGTTTATGTCGTTTAGCTCAATTGTAATTTGTTATGTTCAATATCTTCGCATACAAAATATCTGAATAGAAATTTTATGCAGTTGGTGGTTTGGGAGGTTTGATGGAGGTTAGAAGGCTGGGTACAGCAGCTGTCAAGATGAAGAAAGATTTCATAAAGTTTTATTATTTACGAAAACCCTATAAGGAATATTTATTATTATTATTATTATTATTATTATTATTATTATTTTTTTTTTTTTTTTTTGTTTCTCAAAAAATGGAAACGTGGGTTTGAATTACAATAATAATTACTATTTTATTTTTATTTTTATTTGCTTAGCTAGAGAGATAGACAACGAATTAATGTTAATATGTTAATAATTAAACCGAGGGAGAGAGAGTAACAAATGGGTATAGGTTTTTCTTTATAAAGGGGGCTTTCAACATGTCGATCGAAGACAACAAAACTACGCAGGTCTACTTTTGTTCGTCTTGTCTTGCAGGCCAATTCCACATTGGTCTGAAGTTCCAGACACACAACACACCTGCTTTGAGTGCTACAGCATTGAGAAGTGCAAGACCACAACATCTTGAGGTAGCCTCATGTGTATATAATGTAAATGGTCATTTAGAAGTTATATTTCGAGTATATACATTTATATTAAACGAATATATCTTTGGCATAAAGGGTTATAATTATTTTGTACAATCGTAACTTTGATGTAAAATTATGAGTGCTGAAAGATTGGTCATAATCACTGTCAGCCGTGCAGTTCTATTGAAGCTAAAACAGAATGTGGAGGCTGAAGATAGGAGAGGGTAGCAATGACCCTTACCTCTTTAGCACAAATAACTTTGCTGGAAGACAAACATGGGTGTTTGACCCTGAAGCTGGTACCCCAGAAGAGCGAGCTGAGGTTGAAGAGGCTCGCCAAAATTTCTACAAGAATAGACGTCAAGTCAGGGCCAGCAGTGATCTTCTATGGCGAATGCAGGTACCCTTCAAGCCTACTATCCTCCTAGCTCTCCTGTCTCCAATTTATACTGATATGGTTTTCTCCACGGTCCAAGTAGTGATTTTTACTTTTTTAGCTATGTGTTTTTAATTTTGTATAGTCAAATCCTATACATCCTATATATAGAAGTTCAACCATTGTATTGAAATTTTCACTTATTAATTATTATTATTTTTAGTAATAATCGCATCTTTATAGTTATATATAGATTCTCTTCCTCCATTTATTTTTGAAATTAAGTAAGCTAGATCATTTATGATTCTTTTTTTTTCTTTTCTTTTTTTTCTGAATCAAGGTTAATTTACTCGAAGCCAGAATTTTAATTGAGGTGGGTCAAAGTTTGAAAATATTTTTTTTCCATGAAAATCCAAACTAATATCCACTTTGTATTAATAAATTATTAACAAAATAATACATAAAATAATTGTTTTTAAATACATTGCAACACAATTTTCTACAATAATGGAACTTAGACTTCTTTTAAAATAAATTAATGAGAGAGGTAGATTGTGGATATAGTCATATATAATCGCCGGAGTAAGAAATTTATAATAAGTAGATAAAAAAAATAATGAATTAATGAGAGAAGTAGGCCAAAAGAATAAATAAGTATTAAGTTTAGGACAAAATTTAGCAAAAAAATTAGTTGTAGTCTAAAGCTACAACCTTACTCAATAAAATAAACATTATTACATATTTTAAAATCTAATCACTAAATTTTAGGTTATTTACTCTTTTAATATACATGTAAAATTTTTTGTTAATTGAATATTATATACTATATGATTTATAAGCTTATATTTTATTTATAATTTTAAATTACAAAATTTTTCAATTTAAACAATTTATTGATGATATACTATTGAGCTTTAATTTCTAGGATATAAGAAGATGATGTAGTCCAATGGTGGATTTGTCAAAATTTCACCTTCAATAAAAATATATTGAGTAAGATTGTAGTCTAAGACTACATCAAATTTCATAGCTAAACTTTGTCCTTAAGTTTAAATGACATGGCCATCAAAGCAATTTAATGCTATTGAATTAAATTTAGGTACAATCCCCAAAATATAGAGTGGTTTTAAATCCACAAACCATTCCACAACTTTGACGTGGTACACTATAAGTGATTTTTTATCACTTACACGAATTCGCTATTTTTTTTCATGACTTACACTTTGGTACATTTCAGTTGTTGCAAAAAAGTTGTGTAATAATTTGTAGTACTAGATATTTTCCAAAATACAATACATTAGGTAGATATGGTAAAACAAGTCAAAATTTTCTAACCTGACTCGAAAATATCTGACTTGTATCTGAATATTTTGACTCAAAGTAAAAACAAATTGACCAATGACCTGACCCTTTTTTTTTTGTGCAAGTCAGCCCGAATCCAACCCATTTTTAAAACTTTTTTTTTTGTAAAAAAAATTAAGATATTATTGGTTTAATTGTATGTTGTGAGTTTTGCACTACACAAGCAAACTCAATTGGCAATATATTATTATTATTATTATTATTATTATTATTATTTTTATTTTTATTTTTATAAACTTACATGATTTTTTTTTTACCATATTCGGATAATGCCATTTAAAAATATATATTTAACATCATTTAGATAAAATGACTTTAAGGAAACAATTAAAACCTTTACATAATTACATGCAAATGAATCGAAAGATGAATAGTTGAGGCATTCTGTAATGAGTAAAGATTTTATATATCAAATAAAAAGTACATGCCAAAATAATCTAGTTGCAATAGAGTTAAAACTATATATTTAAAATTATATACATAGATGAGAAGCATTCAATAGTGTGAAAAGAGTGAAGCCAAAATATATCAATGAAATTAGTATAAATTATGAATGCCTAGTCCTATTTTAAAAAAATTCAAGTACAAAATAAACGGTTTTTCAAAATAAATTATGTTATTTTCTGAAGTGTGTATTTCATAAAAGAGACAATATATTAATAAGTAAACAATCAAACTTTAATGTATATTCTTAATTTGAAATAGAGTGCCAACCACAATTGATATTAGAATATAAAATTAGCTTTTAATATTGAAATTTTCTTATATGTTTTTATTATTTGTGAAATTAGTTATCCAATAAGGCATTTGCAATTTTGTTTTATGTTTTGGGATGTTAATATTGTGTAGAAATGAAACTTGTTTGTTTATTTTAATTATTTTTGTGCTTTTTTTTTTTTAGTTACTTATCTTGGAATTTGTATTATTTTAAAATTATTGAATTAGTATTAATTTGTTTAGCTGAACTCATTCTTAATATTAGTGGCGAATCCAAAGTAATAATTTTACATCGAGTAATTTGCTACATTAATTTCCAAAGAGCAAATACATTTATTTTTTAAAAAAATCATGTGAAAAAATATGGGTCAACTCAACCCACAACCCAATGGACCAAACCGGTCTCTAACCCACTTAAAATAATCCATTTTGACCTGCAACTCAGTTGGTCTGGTCCAAACAATCCATTTGCCACATTTAATCTCCTAATAAAATTTAATTCAGTTTAATTCAAGCAGGTGGGATACTACAATGCAATCACATATGTGGATATGGACATATTCAATCAAAAAAGTAAACAATTTATAATAAGTAGAAAGGGTCTTATTAGTGGGTGCTCTTAGGATAATTCTTAAATTTTAGGAAATTTTTGACACAATTTTTATAAGAAATATAAAAAACTGACAAAATAGTTAATTTTTTTTTTGTCCCCATAAAAAGTTTTTAAAAATATTTTCTAAATCAATGCACTAAAGTATCTATTAACTTTTCCCAAAAAATAATGGAAAACCAACTAATTAATTAAGTGCAAAACACTCATCAAAAGTTTTGTCACCAAGATCCTCAGCACATAAGCCAAAGAAACATAATAGCATCTAAAAAGTTTTTTTTTTATTTTATTTTAATTTTTTTTATAAATCTCATAGATACGTTATCACTTCAGACGAAAATATGTCTAACTCCAATATTAATAAATTAATCCTAACTTAAATTTAGTTAGCCATAACTGAACATGCGTCAACTCCATTAGGACCTTTAATTCCATATAGATATTGTTCATTTTGAAAAATCAAGAACAAATAAATAAATAAAATTAAAATAAAACCCAATTTAAGAGAAAAGCCCCTATTGATTACACCTAAAACTCAAGTAGTCTTAATCATTTGATCATATTATGAAATTAAAACTTTGAACCTGCAACTGGAAACCTTAATTTCATATGTGAACCTTAATTTCATTGGAAGCCACAAATTATTCTAATTCCTAAATCATAAATTCAAAATGTTTTCAATTCATTGATTACTCTCAAATCTATATTAATTTTACCCAATTAAAGTTAGAAAAACCTAATTAAATGTACTAGTTACATATTATGGATCCAATCCTATTTAAAAATTACGAGAACGACCACCGCACACCCTTGATGCGGTAGTCACTCCACAAGTATAAATGCTTGTGGAGTCGGATGGCAAAGGTCGAGGTTCAAGTCTACAGGAGGGAGTTTCACACACATATACACTTAAATTAGGCTAGAGTAGAAATTCTATCTTATATAAAAAAAAAAATACAAGAAAAAAAAGCCCTAATTTAATATAATAAATATAATACCTAAAGATACAATTCGTTAGATCACCTTAACCCAAACATAATCTAACCTAAAAGTTATTTGAGAAACACACACACGTGTGTGTGTTTCTCAAATAAAAAAAGATACTCAGTGTTGTCGAATAATCTCATATCGGTAAGATATGATATTGAGAAGGGGTTTATCACTTGCTCCATGACACTAACTGCCGCATGCAGTTTTAGTGTTAGCGTGTAAATGTATTCCCTTATCTCATCCCCTTCTCTTATATAAATATATATATATATATATATATATATATATATATATATATATATATATATGTATGTGTGTGTGTGTTTCTAAAAAAAAAAAAAAAAAACATCGAGAACACAAAAATCTCCTAATTATGCATAAAACTTAAACTTTTATAGCCGAAACATCAAAAAGACAGCCTAACCCTAGCGTTGAAATCTCTCAAGTATTCTTATCAAAGTACTAAGAAAAAGTGAGTTGGATTCGTTGAAGGGGAAAAAAGCTAACAAACCTTGGTATCTTTTAGTTTTCAAGTGAATTGGTTAAAAAGTGTCATTGCTCAATGAAATTCTATGGTATTAGTCAGTTTTGCTACTGCTAATACTTCTAAAGCCTTAGAAATTGTTGACACTGACACCATTTTTTCTTTAATTTACAAAATTTTTGCAGTTTTTGAGAGAGAAAAACTTCAAACAAACATTTCCACCAAAAAAGATAGAGGATGGAGAAGAAATCACAGATGAAAAGGCCACAAATGCATTGAGGAGGGCTGTCCATTTCTTTGCAGCCTTGCAGTCCAGTGATGGTCACTGGCCCGCCGAAAATGCTGGCCCGATGTTTTTCGTTCCACCCTTTGTGAGTTATACTGTTGTCATTATTGTTCAAAATTGTGATCATCATAGACTAGTTAATGACATGCCTGCCACTGAATTATTTTGGTGTTCATCTTCATCTAACTGCTAATTGTCTTTATTGAATCCAAAAATATGCAGGTAATATGTTTCTACATTACAGGACATCTTAATACTATGTTCCCTGCTGAATATCGAAAAGAAATCCTTCGCTACGTATACAATCATCAAGTACATATTCTTTGATGTTTTATAGAATAAGTAATTAGAGATTTTGTGGAATTTGTTACTTTAGTCTTTCATTTCTTCTTCTTTTTAATTTTTTTTTTTAAGTTCAAACTTCATGTATAGCAACAATGCTAAAAAATATTCAGCAAAAAGCTATGTTATTAATTTATCATTATTAAAATAGAATGAAGATGGTGGCTGGGGTTTACACTTAGAAGGTCACAGCATCATGTTTGGCACAGTTCTCAACTACATTTGTCTGCGTATACTTGGGGAAGGACCTGACGGTGGTCAGGACAATGCTTGTGCAAGAGCACGGAAGTGGATCCTTGATCATGGTAGTGTTACACACATACCCTCTTGGGGAAAGAGCTGGCTTTCCGTATGTCCTTTTCTGCAAAGTTTCATATCAAATTATAGTTATACATTGATAATAATTTGTATTGTAAATTAAAATCCAATTGTATTGCTTTCACTAAGAATGATGACTATTTGCCGGTAATTAACTCTATTATGTAATGTTGTAGATACTTGGCGTGTTTGAATGGACTGGATGCAATCCAATGCCACCAGAATTTTGGCTCCTTCCTTCTTTTCTTCCCATTCATCCAGGTTCACACAATATGTATTTATTGCTTCATTAAATATATCATATTTTACAATTCTTTGTAATTTAGATCCTTATTACATAGTGGAATGTTTTTGAACACAGTTAGGATAATGTAGAAATAAGGTTTGCCCTTCTATTAGATGCCTCTGCCACTGTTGAGGATTTACTCTTCTTCGACAATAGAACTTTCTATATTTTTATTTTAGTTAAAACTATAAGGGTTTTTTGTGCCTAAACTGTAGCCAAAATGTGGATCTATTGTCGGTTGGTGTACATGCCTTTTTCGTACTTATACGGGAAAAGATTTGTTGGTCCAATTACACCTCTAATTCTTCAATTAAGGGAGGAGCTCTATACTCAGCCTTACAATGAAATTAAATGGGTGAAAGTGCGGCATCTATGCGCGAAGGTGAGTTTACCTAATTTTCTCCTCATGGTCAATATGTGTGCATTCACATATAGGCTCTTAATAATTTCTTCATATGCATTAGTTCTTCAAAACTTTTGTTACAGGAGGATCTATACTATCCCCATCCTTGGATACAAGATCTGCTTTGGGATAGTCTATACGTATTAACTGAGCCTTTTCTTACTCGTTGGCCCTTAAATAAGTTGGTCAGAGAGAAGGCTCTTCATGTAACAATGAAGCATATTCATTATGAAGATGAGATTAGTCGATACATTACCGTCAGAGTTGTGGAAAAGGTAATTAGATTCTATAGTCAAGAATAGCGATTAACATGGCTAATTTAGGCTTTATAACATCAATACTAATGCCAGTTGTACTTAACAGGTACTATGTATGCTTGCTTGTTGGGTTGAAGATCCAAATGGGGATTATTTCAAGAAACATCTTGCTAGGACGAAAGAATTCATATGGATTGCTGAAGATGGAATCAAGATGCAGGTTAGTACATGTTTCTGTAAAACAATTGTGGAACATTTTACCTATTTCTTGAAGACTTAAATTTGAGTTTATATTGAAAACCTTGATTTATGTCATCTATATGCAGAGTTTTGGTAGTCAATTGTGGGATGCGAGCTTGACTATTCAAGCTCTTCTTGCTAGTGATCTCACTAATGAAATTGGACCTGTATTGGCAAGAGGGCACAACTTCATAAAAGTATCACAGGTTTGATTTTCAATTCTTAAAAAATGTCATTACCCAGTATTGATTTAAATATCTCAGATATAATTTTCAATTCTTAAACACTGTAAAGGTCAAGGACAATCCTTTTGGAGACTTTAGAAGAATGTATCGTCACATGTCTAAAGGATCATGGACTTTCTCTGATCAAGATCAAGGATTACAGCTTTCTGATTGCACTGCAGAAGCTTTGAAGGTAACTAACTTTGTTTAATACTTGATTGAAATATAGGGTTTCTGTTTACCCATAATCACTTGGTTTGTCACCAATTCTCCTTTGCTTTACAGTGCTGCTTGCTTTTCTCAATGATGCCACCAGAGATTGTTGGTGAGATAATAGAACCTGAGCGGTTGTTTGATGCTGTGAATATACTGCTTTCCTTACAGGTGAATATTAACTTTCCCTAGTGGTGTATCTTTATGCATACTTATTTTGAATTTGTAGGCATGAATAGGTCATTTATGTTACATTATTACAATAATTCTAGGACCATACCTTTTTTCACAACTATTATATGTAATTAACTGTGAGTAGTGGAAAAAAAGTGATGACTCCATGTAAAAGTGATAGGCAGTCAGCCACAGTATGCCACATAAGATAGTTGTGTTCAATGTAGTGTAGTCGATATCGTACTGATACCGATACATATACCGGTATCGAAACGTCAACGTTTCGTACCAGTTTAAATACCAGCCGTACTGGCCATGTACCGGCCATACTGGCCAATTTTGAGCAATACCGATCAGTACAGAAAAAGTTTTTTTTTTTTTTTTTTTAGTTTTGTAATTTTGAATTTGTGTAAGGGTAAAATTGTAACTTATTTGCATTAAATTATTAGTATTATTTGTTTTCTTAGTATGCAATGAATAATTAAACTTTCTATTTTTTAAATTGTGTGTTTTTTTTTTTTTTTTTTGCTTTTAATTGATGCTAAAGTCTAAAACCATGAATAATTTGTTCTGAATTGAGGTAATGTTTTATGGTAAAATTTTATATTTATTATAATATATAGACACACACGCGCGCGCGCACACACACACACACACACATACATACATACATATATATAAATAAATAAAAATAACAGTAAACCCGAAACGGTACACCGGTATTGACCGGTACTGAAATATATCATTCCACTGTTCAAACCAGTACAGTCTTTGGTACGAGATTGACTCCCTTGGTTCAATGGTGTGGTAAAGGTTCTGGTCCTAGAATAACTCACATAATAATGGATCAACAATTTTTAACAAGAAGAAAATTAATTAACCAAATACAGAGAGACTTTTAATTCTAAAACTTCTTCCACAAAATTATCTTTATTTTTTAGTATTTTCTATTGTTATTTAAAAAAAAAAAATCAACTCTTTATGCGTAGTGAAATTCACTTTGAAGGAACTTTGTTAGTTTTTCATAATCAGTTTTTTGTTTATTTCCTCATTAACTATTTTACTATGTTTATGTCAACAATGCAGAGTAAAAATGGTGGTTTTGCAGCTTGGGAGCCTGCTGGAGCTGGGCGTTGGTTGGATGTTAGTACTTTAACCATATAGGAATGATGTTGAAAAAGTCTTTTGGAAATTAATTAAAATTATCTATGTTGATAAATTAATGCGTAATTATCTTTTCACTAATAAGAGTGGCCCCTATGGATAAATATCACCCTATTGATTAAAAGATGAGAGACAGACTCTTTAGATTATTCGGTCATGTTTATAGGAGAGCGATTAGAACACTGATGAGAAAAAAAAATATGTTGATTCAAGTTGAGAGAATAAAAAAAGGGAGAGCAATAAAATAATATTAATAGAATTAATAAAAAATAAGACATGCCAATTAAGAAAGTAAAACAACATATGAGTCATATGGCTTCAGATAAAATATATTTATTGAAAAAAAAAATACATGTGGCTGTCGAAACTTACTAGTCTATTGAGGATCGATATTAATCCTCACAAATTTTGGAACTAAGTCTTGATTGTTGTATCATATATTTGTGAAAACTTAATCGTGTATTTTTTTCCCTCTCAGTTGCTTAACCCCGTAGAATTCTTGGAGGATATTGTTGTTGAGCATGAGTATGTTGAGTGCACTGCATCGACAATCCAAGCTTTTGTTTTGTTTAAGAAGTTGCACCCAAAGCATAGGAAGAGAGAGATTGACAGCTCCATTAGAAATGCAGTTAGATATCTTGAAGACACACAAATGCCTGATGGTTCATGGTATGGTTCACTAAATATGTATTATTATAATTATTATTTTGGCTCTATATAGATGTATTTACTACAGAATAATTTACGTGATGAATCTTCCCTACAGGTATGGATTTTGGGGAATTTGTTTTATCTATGGTTCATGGTTTGCACTAGGTGGATTGGCAGTAGCTGGCAAGACTTACCACAATTGTCCTACTATTCGCAAAGCTGTTGATTTTCTACTTAGAACACAAAAAGATGATGGTGGTTGGGGTGAAAGCTATCTTTCATGCCCAAACAAGGTAGGGTTTCACCAATCGATAAGCCTTATGATTTTTTATCTTTTCATAATTAATATCTTTCATTATATATGTTAAAATATAAATAAGAAAAAAAAAACATATATATGTCGAAGGAAAAAAAGAAGTAAGAAAAGTCTTATTGTGATTCCTCTGGATGAACTAAGTTCATAGAGAAAAGCTTTTAGATGTTACACCATTAATGTGAAAAAATTAGAAAATAAAAAAATATTAAAAAAAAAAGATACCATCATTAGGACATGAGAAAAACATTTTGTTACAGATGATTGGTGGTAATATAGTATCTTGCGAATATTTTAGAAAATAGATAACATATTATATGCCATTAAAAAATAATGACATATTCTTGTGAATCTCGTGGATGTGCGACTAGTTCTAGATAATATCTTTGAAAAAAAGTTAAAATAACAAACTCTTTATGTTTAATTATATAGAAATATGTACCTTTAGAAGGAAATCAATCAAATTTGGTACAAACTGCATGGGCAATGATGGGACTTATCCATGCTGGACAGGTTAGTCTGTTGTTCAAAAACGGTTTATTACATTTTGTGGTATCATGTGCTTTTCTTGAATAATTCTAATAGATACAATTTTACTTGAATAATTCTAATTGATACAATTTTACTTGTAATAGGCTAAAATAGACCCAAAACCTCTACACCGTGCAGCAAAGTTGATAATCAATTCTCAAATGGAAGATGGTGATTTCCCTCAACAGGTAGCCTCTTATTTGGCATAGCTTCAAATAACATAAAGAAAGAAAAAGATATTAACAAGAAAAATTGCACCAAGGAAAATAGTTTTTCCTTTGTCTAGTAAATTTTGTAGTAGTTTGCATAGAGATCCAACTTATTGAAGCATGACTTTCTATTTCAGAATTCAGATAGAAGTGGGAGAAAGGAGAATTAAAACATGCAGTATATTATGCTTTAGTTTTACTTACAATTATTGCCGTAAGGAAAATTATTGAAGCATGACTCTCTATTTCAGAATTCAAATAGAAAGGGGAGAAAGGAAAATTAAAATATGAAGTATATTTTGCTTACAATACTTTCTGACCACTTATCACATGTTATGATAGGAAACCACTGGAGTCTTCTTCAAGAACTGCATGTTACACTATC
Source organism: Castanea sativa (assembly GCF_040712315.1). Lineage (NCBI taxonomy): Eukaryota > Viridiplantae > Streptophyta > Magnoliopsida > Fagales > Fagaceae > Castanea > Castanea sativa. Next base: position 62,466,888 of record NC_134017.1, read on the forward strand.
CATTATATAGAAACATTTTTCCATTGTGGGCACTTGCAGAATACCGCAAGAGTGTTCCATTGCCATCCAGAACTATGTAACTCAACGATGCATAGTGAATTGTTAGTTTTATTGGAACCATTTAGTTTTCTGTGTATTATCCATCAATACCTTCTCTCTCTCTTTCGCAGCAATTGATGACTATATTTGTATAGAAGTTTATTAAATGCACCTCAATATATGGGAGTAAGATGAACAATATTATATGAATATAACTACAAAAAATATTGTTGTTTGTGACAAAACTTTTTCTACGACAACAAAAGGCCGTCATAAAAACTAGCTTTTTCGACGGCAAATCTCTTTCGTCGATTATTACTCGTCAAATATTAAAACATTTGTGACAGCAAAATGAGTCTATCGAAAATGCCTATTACTTTTGTCGAAAATATGCTTTCTTTTGGAGAGAAGTGTTCCTGCCTTACTTTCTATGACGACATAAAAATGTTTGTTCCTAAAAAAGTATTATTTATGACTACCGAAGAAAAACCGTCGAAACTATTAATACTTGTGACTGCTTTTGTGCATTGAAAATACAAAATATATATTTTTTATGATATAAAAGAATGTATTAGCAACAAACATGAAGCCATCGCAAATGGTAAAATATTTTGGAGGGAAAATTCTCCCCTTACTTTTCACATTTGTGACAACTGTTAGGACATATGTGATTCATGTTAGGAACATATGTCAACATTTTATGTATTGGCTAATCTTTTGACAAAACGCACTTTACTTGTATTTGAGTAGATTTAGGATGTGTTTAATACTTCAAGAAACAAGGTTTCAAGTTCAAGTGTTAAAGTCATGCAAATTTGTCCAAGATTCAAGTAAAGAAGTGTTGTTCATTAAAACTCAACAGCTAGTTTGACAGCTAGTATCTATCGAGGTTTAAAGAGCTGTTCCAGCTTGAGGCTCGACAGCTGCTTGATAGATAGGGTATTTATCGAGATTTATGAAGTTCAATTTTTCAAAGCTGATTTTCATCCAATCCTTCAAAGCTGATTTTCATCCAATCCGTGAATGTAAGTTTAGGTTTTCTTTTCTCACAACCCTAAACATATATAAGGATTATTTTAAGAGCCGTCACAAGTGGCACAGTTGCACAAGAGCACAATTCCACAAGTGTGAAGAAAAGTGTGACCGGGAACTTAGTTTACCCTAGTTCATCTTCAAGAAGCTGCTATGTTTACACATCGTAGGGTTTTTTGACCAAGCAACTTCATGATCTTCTTCGTGTGATGAATAGAAGAACTTTGCAACCAACATTTTTTACAAGTTGGTGATCAAGTCACGTACTGGGATCCGCGCATCTATTGATTAGTCACGTACTAGGAGCCGCGCATTAAAAGGAGAGATTGTCACTATAGAACAAGTCTACTTGGGTATTGGGGTAAGGGTTCAATTGTAGGTTGGTATAAGATACTAGAATTCTTTTACTTGTAACCTCTTGTTTTGATAATAGTGAATTTTCAAAAGTGACGACCTTAAAATCACCTAGTGAGGTTTTTGCCTCGGAGGTTTTCCCCATTTGTAAACAAATCACCATGTCAATTTTTTTTCCGCTACATATTTATTTAGTTGGTGATTTGTTTGTGTTGCCACGTACATTGCATGTTAAATTGATTAATTAATTAAACTTGGCTAATTAATCAACTAATCCATCACAAAGGGTCAATACGTTTTTGGCCTATCAAGTGGTATCAAAGCAGGCACACTCTGATTAGGGTTTAATCTTTGCTGTATTATTTATTGACCCATGTTTGTCATTGATAGAGGACAGTCACTAATTATACCTCCTTTATTTGATGGTACTAATCATGCATACTGGAAAGTATGCATGAGAGCTTTCTTGTAGTCATTAGATAAGAAAGTGTGGCAAGCTATAGAGATAGGCTAGACCAAGTCAAAGGAAGCGCCGGCCAACTAGGATGATACCAAGATCAATGTGGCAAACTTCAATAGCAGGGCATTGAATGCTTTATTCAGTGTGATCACAAATGAGGAGTTCAAGAAGATATCCTTCACTGAAACTACAAAGGAGGTATGGACCATTCTCCAGACAACCTATGAAGGAACCAAGGCTGTCAAGGATTCGAAACTTCAGAGGCTCACTACTAGCTTCGAAGAAATCAAGATGGAGGAGGAGGAGTCATTTGATGAGTTCAATGCCAGGCTCAAGGACATAGTGAACTCAGCATTTAATCTTAGAGAAACCATTCACAAACCCAAGATTGTGATAAAAGTGCTCAGATCTCTACCTGAGAGATTTCATGCCAAGATCACTGCTATAGAGGAATCAACGGATATTGATAAGATTCCTTTGACAGAGCTAGTTGGTAATCTGCAGACCTATGAGTTGGATTTTTCTAGGATCAAGAAGTTAATCAAGAGCAAGATCATGGCACTGAAGGCCAAAAGCAGTGACACAAATGAGTCTTTCGATGATGAAGATTTTAAAATGAAGTCCTACATCACTCGACAGTTCAAGAAATTCATGAAAAATGACAATGCAAAGGGCTTCGATAAGGACCGTACACAATCAAGTTTATCTGAGTCTAAGAGCCAAGACAAAGGGAAGAAAGATGCTAGGGATAGCAGTCAGTACACTATTCCCTCAGGACCCAAGTGTTTCAAGTGTCAAGGATTTGATCACATGAAACAAGAGTGCCCTACTTATCTCAAATCTATCAGGAAAAGCAAGGCACTTGTTACTACCTTGAGCGACACCAAACCTAAGGATGATTCCGATAATGAAAATGACAGAATCCTAAATGCCTTCACCGCCACTTTCAATCCTACTAAAGGTATTGTAGAAGATGTGGATGAAGAAGAAAACTTAGTGGAATCAAAATTTGAGAAGATGTATGAACAAGATGACATCCACACTGCCTATGCAAAGTTATATAAGGCCTCTGAAAAGTATGAGAAGTTGTATAGGTTGACCACCAAGAAGCTTAGTGATGTGGAGCTTGAATGAGAACAACTCTCCACCAAGTTTGATAAAGTCAATCAGACCATTAGAGCACTGAGGTTTGAAAACAATTTCTTGACTGAGAGGACCAAGAAGCTTGAGGCAGAACTGTTACAAATTAGAATTCGATTGGAGAGAACCTCAAGTGCAAAGCTTGATGAGATGCTTAGCATGAAAAAAATCTGTCTTCAATCGAACTGATTTAGGGTATGATTTTTCTTCTCCTAATATTGCTTCTTCTAGTATTACTGTTTTTTTTCTCTTGCTAATAATATTGAATCTGAGAATAATGATGCTAAAAATGTGATAGCTAGTGAGAACATAGACAAGGGTAAATCTATCTTAGGAGCACCCCATAAACTTGCTAAGAAAGAAATCAAAAACCTTAGGGCTAAGAAGAGTAATGCTCAAAAGTCCAAAGAGAAGAAGCAGCATCTCTGTCATTACTGTAGAGCAGTTGGACACACTCGACCAAATTGCTACAAGTGGCAAGCCATTCAACAGAGCAACAACATGGTCTCAGCAAGAAGCTTGAGTTAGTTTCCATCCTCTCTTGCTCCTCTTGGAGAGCTCCTTAAAGCCCTCATGCTCCTTACGAACTTGAACGATTGCAATTCTTCCCCCTTTCTGCTGGTTCAAGGGTTTGCTAAAAAAAAGGCTCTTCCAAGGTGTGAAGGGAAAAAGACTCTAAGTAATTCAGTCACTTTTCTATCTTTCCTTCTTTTTGTTGTGTTTGCATTACTCATGTGTTTTGCCTTCTTATTTTGAGACAGTGTAGTTTTTATGCATTGCTTTATTTGACCTGTTTTTGTTTGGTTGTTTTTCAGTTTTTTTTTTTTTTCATTCATAAAAATAAAAAAATTGAAAAATAAAAAAAAAATACAAAAATAGTATGTGTTTGTGTACATTGGTATTTGTGTACCTTGAATGGCCAATAAAACAAAGTTTTCTAAACTTTGTATCTCTTGTAGTTTAGATGAGCATCTCTATGTACAACTAAGCAAGTGAGCTTCATGGCTCGTGTTTGTGATGAGTAAGATTAAGTTATCTCTTATACTTAACACTCGTATCACTCTTTTTGATGGGAATGACTAAAAAATCCTAAGAGAAAGGTATAAATAATCATCTCACCACTGTTACCCGTCAATCATGAAATGACATCGGTATGCTTCGACATAGCAAAAATGCAACGTCAAAAGGCTTAACATAATTTGGTATTTCTTTTCTCTCTCTTGTATGCTCATGCATGATATGCTTAATAAAAGAAAAATATGCAAAGAAAAATTAAAGCAAAAGAAACAAGATGCTTTAAAACATGATTGCAAGCGTGTATTCTAGGAGATGTGGGAGTTATAGGATGTACCTCGAAGGTGACAGTCCCCATCAAGCAGTTATGATCGTGTGTGAGTTAAATTGGTTTACACATATCTCAAATCGTCATAACATAGAGACACTTATGCAATCTTGCGATGTTTTCACATACAACACGCAATATTCTTTGCTACTCTTGATACATGTGCAAGTACAATGTGATATGGTCATCACAAGGTTTATATGTGTTAATATATGCTCACTAAACTGTCTTAACTTGTTTTTGAAATATAAAATTGGTTAGACTTGTTGTGTGTGTGTGTGTGTGTGTGTGTGTGTGTGTGTGGATCTATGTGCTTACATTTTTCTTGATTGAAAGATGTTTTTGAGAGATTAAAATGTTGTTTAGATCCTTGGTTGAGTTGTATGTTTGATTGCATTCATGTCTATGTTTTTCTCTTCTTGAAAAACTGTTCTTAAAGCAATCTCGACAGTTCCTTGACACCTCTCGATAGCTAGGTTATCTATCAAGCTCTTTAGCTTCTTTTTATCGCAATCTCGATAGCTCCTCAATCCATCGAAAAACGTCTGTCTCCTCGATAGATGCTTGATAGCTCCTCGATCCATCGAGCCCCTTTTGCTGTGGACATCTCTGGATAGCTACTCGATAGCTGGATCTCTTCAAGCCTTTAAAGCTCGACACCTCTCGACACCTCTTGATACGTCAAGAATTAAGAGATTCATATGTAGGATCCGCACGACTTTTCTTCATTTCTCCTCGATCTCTCTCGATTTTTTTTCAGTCTTTTCACCTCCTAAACACACTCTTCTCACTCCAAACTTCATCCTCAAGGGTTTTTCGGCCTAGATCAAGTATTTCTTCACTAGTAAGGGTCCTTAATCCTTCATTCTTCATGCACTTCATGCATTTGACCTAACTTTTTGGGTTTTTGAAAATTTTTCTGGGTTTTACAAAATTGATGAAGTTTTGTGAAAATTTTGGGATGGGCATTGTGAAAATGGCTTTATATCATCATGCATTGCATCATATTTGCATTATAACAATGTTTCATGCATTTTAGATATGTGTTTACCCTGTTGCAATGATTATGTGCTGGTAGGTTTGGATTGGGCTGAGCCCATGATGTATTTACTATTGCATATCACATACTTATGCATTTTCATGCATACATACCTTACATTTTCTATATTTTTATATATTGATTGTGATTGGTGCTTTTCTGTGTGTCTCTCTCTCTCCCTCTCTTTTTGTTTCAGTTAGTTGCTCTATGGCACCTAAACGAAAATATACTCCGTCCCAGAACCTTATTCATTCTAGGGCATCTACCTTTTTTGATCCTACCCCTTCTCATATTCGGCTCCATGATGATAAAGCTTGCAAGGACTTTTCGGAGAACTTTTCTAGACGAGGCATTCATTCGGAACGCCAAGTCATTTTGTCGGACTTCTGCGACACTAACTTACCCACTGTCATTCACAGTAGGGGTTGGGAGTCACTGTGTGACGTCCCAGTCACTTGTTCATTTGTGCTTATACAGGAGTTTTACTCCAACATGCATGGATTTGATTATTCAGTACCTCATTTTTCTACTTGCGTTTGAGATACGCGCAGCATGGTCACTCCAGATATTGTATCTAACGTGCTCCATGTCCCTACGGTAGTGCATCCTGACTACCCTGGCTGTGTTCCTCTTAAGACCATGTCTAAAGACAAGCTTATGTCCTCTTTTTGTGAGCGTCCCTTTGATTGGGGTGATCGTTAGTTCACTCATTGTTCAGCCTTTGCTAAAGGTCCTAGGTTTATTAATATGGTTATGACTTTTGTTTTGCATCCTTTATCTCATTATAACTCCATTACAGAGCCCCGTGCTCGATTTTTTCTTTCCCTTTTAGAGCATCTTACCATAGATTTTCCCTCTCATTTCATTCTTTCACCCATAGATGTGTATAGGGATACGACAACTTGTGATAAGCTCATCTTCCCTTCGGCTATCACGAGCTTATCACAGGTGGCACAGTTGCACAAGAGCACAATTCCACAAGTGTGAAGAAAAGTGTGACTAGAAACCTAGTTTACCCTAGTTCATCTCGAAGAAGCTACTGTGTTTGCACATCGTAGAGTTTTGTAACCAAGAAATTTCATGATTTTCATCGTGTGATGAACAGAAGAACTTTGTAGCCAATATCCTTCTCAAGTTGGTGATCAAGTCACATACTAGGATCCACACATCTATTAGTTAGTCACGTACTGGGAGTCGTGCATTAAAATGAGAGATTGTCACTATAAAATAAGTCCAATTGGGTATTGGGGTAAGGGTTCAACTGTAGGTTGGTATAAGGTATTGGGATTATTTTACTTGTAACCCCTTGTTTTGATAATAGTGGATTCTCGGGAGTAGTGACCTCAAAATCACCCGGTGGGGTTTTTGCCTCAAAGGTTTTCCCCATTCATAAACAAGTCACTATGTCAAGTTATTTTTCGGTGCATATTTATTTAGTTGGTGATCTGTTTGTGCTGCCACGTACATTATATGTTAAATTGATTAATTAATTAAATTTGGCTAATTAATCAACTAATCCATCACAAGAGGTCAATACGTTTTTGGCCTATCAACAACATTTTTCCATTGCAATTTTTTTTAAAAATTTTTCTAATTGAGTTTGTATTTGCAATGAGCATGCTGACTGTCGTAAATAGTTAATTTTATTTAAAAGAAAGAATGTATTAGTGATGGAATTGGATCCCTCCCAATAAATATTATTTGCGAAGGACCTAAGCCGTCAACACTGGTTATTTTTTTAAAAGGGGGAATTCGTGCCCTTATTTTTGGTCATTGTTAATAGTTAAAATTCTCTTAAGAAAAGAAGGTATTAGTGACGGTAAGGTAAATCCGTCACAATAAAGGTGATTTCCAACAAACATATGGCCATAAAAAATGGTTATTATCTTTGAATGGAGAATTTTCCTCTATTTTGTCTTAAAACTCTAGAATTTTTTCTTAATTTTAAAAACTACACAAAAAACGTATTTCAAGACCCTCCAAGTACTTAAGGGCTATTTTGGTTATTTCAGAATTAAAAGGTATTTTGATCATTTTGAAGCTTTAAGGGGCACTTTGGTCATTTTGTAGGTCTTGGGTTGTATTTTGGTTAATTTAGAAGTTTATGGATATTTCGGTCATTTTCTAGCTTTCAAGACCCTCCAAGTACTTAAAGGCTATATTGGTCATTTCAAAAGTAAAAGGTATTTTGATCATTTTGAAGCTTTGAGGGGCACTTTGGTCATTTTGTAGGTTTTGGTTTGTATTTTGGATACTTTAGAAGTTTATAGTATTTCAGTCATTTCCTAGCGTTGATGGAAGTATTCCAGTCATATTGGAGGCTTTAGTAGTTATTATTGGTTATTTGGTAGTTTTTATCAATATATGAGACAACGACATGCATGCATCATGCACCAAACTCATTCAAAGTTTGACTATTATATTGAAAGAGTGGGGTAAGATATTGGTTTTGGCAAATTTCGATCTTAATTAAATGGTTGGATTGTGTGAACAAGGTTAATCATAGTTTCTTAATAGGTAGGTATAACGACCCGTGGCCATCATGCGACAAACTGAGATCCAAAATCTAACCATTGGATTGGCAAAATGTAGTGAAATATTTGTATTTGTAAAGTATAATTACAATCAGACAGTTAGATTGTGAGAATAGAGCGCAGTCAAATCTTGCAAAACTTCGTCAAAGTTGATCAAACTTGGTCAATCATTTGGTCAAACTTCAAAGTTGGTTCTAGGACCGTTTGATTTGATCAAATTTGGTTGATCGGTGAGGTTTTAAGTGGGTTTTGACTATTGGTCAATGTTTTAAGGTTTTCTCAGTTTTCATGCTTCATCAATTTCAAGTTTTAAAATGGCAAAACAAAGTAGTCAAAAGTCACATGCAAATCCATTGGGGTCATTTTATAGGTTTTGGGTTGTATTTTTTAGGTCATTTTCTCAGTTCTTAGTAATTTTTATATAGTGTATAACTCTCTTGGAAGAGTATTGAATATTTTTAGTGATTGAAGTTTCATGATAACTGGATACAAGAACATGCGTCCATCTTGTGCCAGAGTAAAATTTAAAATTTGACCATTGGATTGAAAGAATGGGATAAAATATTAGTTTTGATGATTTTTTAGCCATCCCTCATAACCAAAAAACAATTCTTTAGCAAGAGGAATAATACATTATGTTTCTGAATCAATAAAATTCTAGTGCAAGCGAGCAAAGCTTGAAAAACCATGTAAAATATTTGCCATGGTTAGAATTAAATCAATAAACAAAATTTACCTTCTTAGACATTTTACCCATAAACAAAAAATAAATCAATGGTACTCACAGAGCTCTGGCCATGTTGCTCAAGAGCTTCTCAAAATCCTCAAATAAAGTAGACATTCAACCAAAAAATCTGGATTGTTCTCATCTTGCATCAATTCTGAATTTGTTCAAACTCGTCATTCAAATATTCCCTTTTTTATCACCAAAACCCATAAAATAGAATTCCTCTACCAAACCAAATATAAACAAATAAGTAAATTTTAAAATAAAATAATAAAAAAAACCAGAAAAACAAACGGACACTATCTCTGTGATTGGTTTCTAATTCTCAATAGTGTTGAGATTTATTACGGCGAGACTGACCAGAAAACAAAAGTGTGTGCCCCTATGTAAAAGGCTTTTAACAATATATGTGGTTTTGTTGAAACAAAAAAGTAAAAAATTAAATTAAATTAAACTTTATTACTCAGCACTTAAATTTGAAAAAACAAAATGTGTATGTTGTCTAAATTGTAATTGATATAAATGGTTGTAGAGGATTATTTGTAATACAAATCAAAACCTTTAGGAATGTCATTTTGTTTTATAAGAAATATGATTGGTTTTGACATTTCCCCAAATCTTGAAGTAGATTTTTTTAATTTACCAAAAAGATTAGACTTTCATTCATTTAATTATTTAAGTTCATTGTTCTATATATATCAACAAAAAAAATTCATTGTTCTGTGAATAATTGCAAATTACATGATTGATCCTAATATTCCATCTTCATCAAAAACAACTTTCAAAATACCAAAATAAACCAAAAAGGCAAATATAAATTAAATCTCAAAATCCAAGTTTCTATCTTTTAATAGTAAATTTTTTTTCAAAATCTAAGAAGACTCAAATTAACAAATTAAAAAAATATGTTTTTTTTTAATCATTGAATATTGATGACAAGAGTCGGGTCAAGTTGAATATCTTGTCTCCTTACCCAATTCATCAACTCATAAAAACCAATACAAGGTGTTGGGTGGAGTTGAAGCGGGTACTCATGTTCATTCGCTATTGGGTGGTGGGCTTAGATAGAAAGTTCAACCATCGGTAACTTATAATTGAATAAGAACAGCAAAATACAAAAATATCAAAACCAAATTGAAATAAAGAAAACCACGTCAAACATAAAATTGAGATTGCAATTTTTTTTTCAAAAGAAAATGTCAAATATAGCTACCTGTTGCTATGGGCATATAACATCAAATGCATGCAAATGAATCAGAGCCATTTCAATTTAATTTCTTTAGGTGTAATAGTACACCGCATATATTGAAATCTATCTCAATATAACTCGCAAGTACCCGTTTTAGCTACAATTGTTTGGGTTTTATCTCATTGATTGGATTCAACTATAAGAAAATGTTAGCGTACAACTTTCAAGTTGATGTTAATTTTTCTAAGCATGTCAAACATATTTCAATCCTCACAATCTGATGTAATTGCTTAAAATATGTTGGGTCTCAAATAATATTATCACCAATATTATCCATTCAAACAGCAATCACACACAAAAACACAAATATTTATGTAGAAAACTCTTCCCCTTGAAGGAAAAAAACCATAAGACAAACTCCGAATCAATTTCATTATTATCAAATCAATTACAATATTTCCTGCATATGTCTCACGGCTAAAGAAAAATCTCTCTTGTTTTTCTTTGCACTCACCTACACTCTCTTTGTAATCTTCTTGTTTTTCTTTGTTTTACACTCTCTAATTATATATCTAGAAGACGGCAATACTTTGCTCTCTCCTCTCTAGCTTTCTTTTCATCTTCTCTCTCTTTTCCATGTTGTGAAGATGTTAAACACAAAGATGCTAAATCCAAAGATGCTAGAAGTCAAAAGAAGAAGAAAAAAAAAGAAGTTAGTGCGGTGAAGTGTAGTGCATAAGTGTGAAGTGCATAGACTACTGCATAAATGACATGAGGAGCTGCCTAAACTGCAAGATGTTGTGTATTGATTGTACTACATTTTGCTTATAGAAGATTAGTTATTTATGTTCAGAGGTGATTAATATACATGCCATGACTGATTACCTCATAATGTGGAAATTAGTTTTTCTTTTTTGTTGCTTTATATATATAGGACCTCTTGTACAGTTTTTTCATTCATTGAATAATAACAGATCATTCCAAAAACTTCTCTCTGGTTTTTCTCTCTAAGCTTTCAAGCTTTTCTTTCTCTATTAGCTTTCAAGCTTTTCTTTCTTTGTTAATAGTGTTCAACTCTTACATGGTATCAAAGCTTGAGCTTCTTTCAATGGCATCCAATTCTGAACCACCTTCATCATCAACCTCACAACATGAGCTTTCACCAATGGAAGATCCTCGTAGTCCATTCTTTTTGCATCATTGTGAAACAACTGGTGCGATCTTGGTTTCTCAACCTTTGATGGAGAATAATTACCCTACTTGGGAGCTATGAAGATGGCTTTGGACGCCTAAAGCAAGCTCGGATTTGTTGATGGAACGATCAATGTTTCAATGGCAGTTACTCCTCTGGAGAAGCAAGCCTAGTCAAAGTGCAATTCAATGATTTCTTCTTAGATCTTTAATTCTGTTTGACCTCACATCACTGCTAGTGTAATCTATAGAGACAACTTTTGAGGTCTGGAGTGCACTCAAGAATGGTTTTTCTCAGGCTAATGGACCACGAATTTCACAGCTTCAAAAGCAAATTTCTATTGTGATATGGGGAGATTCAATAGTCACTACCTACTTCACAAGGCTTCAAGCTTCGTGGGATCAATTGCTGAATTTCAAGATTTTACCTTGTTGTACTTGTGGTAAATGCTCTTGTGGTGTGAATGATAAGATCACCAATTTTCAGCATTAAGATTCTCTTATGCAATTCCTCAATGGGCTGAATGATTCTTACTCTCAGGTGAGAACTTAGATTCTCATGATGGAGCATATTCCTTCGATAGAAAAGGCTTTTTCTTTGGTGATTCAAGAAGAAAGGCAAAGGTCTTTGGGATTCAATTTGGGCTCATCAGTTGAGACTACTGCTCTTGCTGTTAAAGATCAGAACTTTAATCAAGGTTCTATATTTGCAAGCAATAATAGCAAGAATTTCAAAGGAAATATTGAGAAAGGAAGGCCTGTGTGTAGTCACTATGGTAAGGTTAGCCACATTATGAAAAATTGCTATAAGCTAGTTGGTTTTCCACTAGGCTATAAGCAAAAGGGAAAGGTTGCAATGGCTAATCAAATCAGTATTGAAGGAGATTCATCTCAATCTGAAGTTGCACAGCAGAGCAACAACAATTTTCCTTTTACATCTAAGCAATGCCAACAGCTGATTTCTATGCTCAACATTCATGCCTTCTCATCTAGTTCTAATGATGGTGTTCATGTAGCCTACTTTGCAATTAACCCAACTACAGCTTCAGGTAATTCTTATGACTTGTTTCAAGAATCTATGATTTTAAGCATGCAACATTCTGTGTTTGCTGTCAATCCTATGAACAGGACTGTCTTTAATAGTGAAACTTGGGTTCTTAATACTGGGGATATAGATTACATCATCCACTCCATCACTTTATTCACTAAAATCACTAGTTCAATATCTACTTTTATTCAATTACCTAAGGGTGAGAAAGTCACTGTCACACACGTAACTTCCACTCTGGTTCTTGAAAATGTTCTTTGTGTTCCCCCTTTTTCATTCAATCTAATTTCTGTTAGCAAATTGACCAAGTCCTTATCCTATTGTCTTGTTTTTCTTTCAAATTTTTGTTTCATACAAGACCTTTCCTGTTGGAAAACAATTGGAGTGGGTAAATTGCACAATAGTCTTCACTTGCTGCAAGCTTCAATAGATTGCAAATCTATTTCAGGAGTTTCTTCTATTTTGCAATCAGTTTTTAGTTCCTTTGTTAATTCTGTTTCCAATATTCCTGTTGTTTCTAAGTCATATCTTTGGCATCTTAGACTTGGGCATGTTTCTGACAATAAGCTCAGTACTTTACACAATGTACTTCCTAATGTAATTTAGTTTCATAGCAATAAAGATTGTGTTCTTTGTCCCATTGCTAAACAGAAAAAGCACACTTTCCCTTCCTTTAATCATATTTTTGAAAATGCTTTTGATATTGTACATTGTGATGTCTAGGGTCCTTTTGCCAAATCTCCTTAAGAAGTTTCAAATATTTCCTTACTATTGTTAATGATGCCACTAGATCAACTTGGGTTTATTTGATGAAATCTAAGTCAGATACTAGACCCTTGCTAGTTTCTTTTTACTATATGATATGTACTCAGTTTCACACCAAAATTATAGTGTTTATGACTGATTATGCTCCTAAGTTTTTCTTAAAAGACTTTTTGTTGCCAATGGGATTATCCAGCAACATTCTTGTGTAGCTACTCCACAACAAAATTTAGTTGTGGAGAGGAAACACCAACACATTTTGAGCATGGCTAGAGCTTTAAAATTTCAGACCAATGTACCTCTTTATCTTTGGGGTGAATGTGCTTTTACTACTATGCATATCATAAATAGGTTGCCTTCACCCATTTTGAACAATAAGTCACCTTTTGAAAAACTTTATGGCCACATTCCATCTTATGATCATCTCAAAGTTTTTGTTTGTCTTTGTTTTGCTTCAACCTTAGTCCACAATAGATCCAAGTTTGATCCTCGGTCTATTCATTGTGTTTTTCTTGGCTATCCTTTTGGTGTTAAAGGCTACAAGCTTCTTAATTTGTTTACCAAAATAATTTCTATTTCAAGGGATGTGATTTTTCATGAAACCATATTTCCTTTCATCTCCACTCCTTGTTCATCTCCATCTCACTCAAATATCCCTTTACCTCATATATTTCCATCAGTGGCATCACCCTTTGATTCTTTGGACTCTTCCACATTTTTATTCCATAGCAGATCCTATTCATATTCAGAATCCCATCTCTACTACTGATACTATGCCTGTCCCTACTATTCCTATTCAGGATTCTATTCCTGTCACAACTTAAGTCCTTGATCTTCCATCAACTCCTATTTCTAACTCTATCAATTACCTGATTCTTCTCTTCCTTTCACTGATTCTCAACCACCTGCTATAGATATTTCTATTCCTAGTGCAGATATTATTCCTAGTCCCACTATTGTTCCTAGTACAGGTCTTGGTCCTGTTGCTAATAATCTATGTTTGGGGAGATCTCAAAGGACCTCTAAACCTCCTACTTACCTGCAATCTTATAAGTGCAGCTCAGCAACGTGTGATCAATTTGCTCACTTCATTCCATCCATCAAGTCAGGTTCTTCTTCCACCACATTAGGTTTCAAATATCCTTTATTTTATTATCTCAATTCTTCTCACTTATAACCACCATATGCCAATTTTTGTTCTCTTATTTTCGAATATTACTGAACCCAAGTCCTATTATGAGGCTATCAAGGATCCTGAGTGGTAGGAAGCAACAGATGCAGAAATTGCTACTTTAGAATCCAATAATACTTGGACTCTCACTCCCTTACCACCTCACAAAAAGGCAGCGGGTTGTAAGTGGGTCTATAGGGTTAAATACAGATCAAATGGCAGTGTTGAAAGATATAAGGCCCGTCTGGTTGCTAAAGGTTTCACCCAGTAGGAAGGTCTTGACTTTACTGAGAATGTTTCTCCTATTGCTAAGATGACCATAGTAAAAACCTTGCTTGCTGTTTATGCTATCAGAGGTTGGCATTTGACTCAAATTGATCTCAACAATGCCTTCCTCCATGGTGATCTTCACGAGGATGTATATATGGAGTCCAAATCTTCTGTCTCACTTTTCCTGCTCCACTCTATGCTCCACCAATAAAAACTTGCCACGTGTTCACCTAATTAATTAATTACTACTATTAATTAATAACGGTAGCATTAATAAGTCAATAATGATAGTATTTAATTACTTAGGTGAACACGTGGCAAGTTTTTATTGGTAGAGTATAGAGTGGAGCAAGAAAAGTGGGACAAAAGATTTGGACTCGTATATATGCAACTTCCTCAGGGTTTTCACTTCAAGGGGGGACTAGTTTGTAAGCTCAATAAGTCATTGTATGGACTCAAACAAGCTTCTAGGAAATGGTACTCAAAACTTCATCAACAATTCTACATTATGGTTTTAGGCAATCGAAGTCAGACTATTCTTTGTTCATCAAGAAGTCTCAGAATTCATTCATGGCATTATTAATCTATGTTGATGATATTCTTATTGCAAGTAATGATGTCAATGCAGTGGAAGAGCTCAAGGTGTTATTAGGCCAGAAATTCAAGCTTAGAGACCTTAGAAATTTAAACTATTTTCTTGGTCTTGAAGTAGCTAGATCAGAAAAAAGGGATCACTTTGTGTTAAAGAAAATATGCAATTGAGATACTAAAAGATGCAGGGATGACAGCTTGTAAGCCTTGCAAAGTTCCAATGGAACAAAATCTAAAGCTTAGCAAATATCATGGGCAGTTGTTACTTGATCCTGGAATCTATAGGAAGTTGGTTGGTAGACTATTGTATCTCAATATCACCAGACCAGATTTAGCATACTCAGTGCATAAGCTTAGCCAATTTATGTCTAAGCTTAGAAAGCCCCATTTAGATGCAGCTTACAAGGTTTTGCAGTATATCAAGGGATGTCTTGGTCAAGGAATTTTATTATCTTCAAGATCAAATTTTTATTTAAAGGCTTATACAGATGCAGATTGGGCAGCATGTATTGATGCTAGAAGATCAACAACTAGTTACTGTGTTTTTCTAGGAGAATCTCTAGTTTCATGGAATTCTAAAAAGAAGTCCATAGTCTCCAAATCTTCTGCAGAGGCTAAATACAAGGTTATGGCTGTGAAAATTTGTGAAATAACTTGGTTGCTAGCATTATTGAAGGATCTTGAGGTTTATCATCCACAAGCAGCAATGCTTTTTGTGAAAATTAAGCAGCAATATACATAGGGGATAATCTAGCATTTCACGAAAGGACTAAACGCATTGAAATTTATTGTCACTTCGTTAGGGACAAGGTGCAAGATAGAGTGATTAAGTTGTTTTACACTTCAACTCACACTCAATTGGCAGATTTACTCACAAAGGTGCTTAGTGCTAAACAGTTAGCTTATTTGCTTATCAAGATGAACATCATTAATATCCATGGTTCTGGTGCTCATATTAAGGGGGGATGTGAAGATGTGAAATTCAAAGATGCTAAAATTCAAAAGAAGAAGAGAAAGAAGTTAGTGCAGTGAAATGTAGTGCATAGAGTGCTATATAAACGACATGAGGAGCTGCCTAAATTGCAAGACCTGTTGTGTATTGATTGTACTACATGTAGTTTATAGAAGATTAGTTATTAATACCTTTTTTGGTCCAAAAAAAAAGATTAGTTATTTATGTTCACACATGATTAATACATGTGCCATAACTGATTACCTCATAGTGTGGAAATTAGTTTTCCTTTTCTGTTGCTATATATATAGGACCTTTTGTACAGTTTTTTCATTCATTGAATAATAACACAAATCATTCCAGAAACTTCTCTCTGTTTGTCTTTCTAAGCTTTCAAGCTTTTCTTTCTCTATTAGCTTTCAAGCTTTTCTTTCTTTGTTCTTTGTGTTCAACTGTTACACACGTAGCTCTTCTTAGCTATCCTCTCAAAGGAAGCAACACTTTGCTCTCTCCTTTTTAGCTATCTCCCAAGAAAAAATATATTTTTTCTCTCTTGGTTTCACATTCTATATTCTCTCTCCCCATAGGAAGGACCCTTCAGCCAAAGCATTGTCTATTTATAAGACTTCTTTTCCTATTCCTTCTGGTACAAGGAATACATTACTTCTTTAATAAGAAATAAACTTTTCTTCCTCACCAAAGAATAGTCTTTCTTTCCACACCAACGAAACCTAAATTAATATTTCCTTCTTCAACTAGGAAACACAATTAACATTCCAAGTCACAATTTGAATTTGAGGCAATTTCCCAACAAAATATACATTGGTGGTGGAGAGTATAACTTCGACATTCTATCGAACACTTTAGGGATGATTGAGTTTTATGAACTAAAAATTTCTCACTCGCAAATTTACGCATCAAACACTTCATTTGTTTTTCCATGAGAATGTCAACAAAAAGTCAAATGTCTTTTTGTTTTATATTATATATAGATATAGATGCAAATAGATTATCTCATTTTAATAAGATTTAAAATTATGGTTAAAAAAATCCCATTCCTTCCTCTTTCCATAAGAAGGCTATTCTTCCACAAATTCAATCATTCTAACCTAAACTTATATTTACATCATTTGCTTATAAGCTCAATAACTCTTGAGTCCATCATTTTATAATGGTTATATTTAGAAGGATTCTTTCCATTTGTGTTGAAATAGGCAAAGTTACAAAGATTTATTTCATGGTTAAGATGTATTTTTTACAATTTTAAAGATATACGCCGTGATAATGAATGGTAACTGATTTTATATATAAGGAAATATGCACTTTTTAAATTTTTAAAAATTAAACATTTGTTGAAAAATAACTCCTATTATTATTTTTTTACCAAAAATTTCAATTAACTTTAAAGCAATATAGGATTGATTGAATTCAATAAGGAGTCTAGTATATATTAATCCCAAATTCCCAATTAATAATTTCGTTCCATGTATTTTATTCCAAGTTGCATCTTAAAAAAATATAGAAACTGATTAGGCAGCTAGGTTAATTAAAAATTACATGATTTTTAATTTATGAAGTTTTTGTTTATCTAATAATCAAGTTTTATCTTATAAGTACTTCATGTGGGAAAATAAAAAGTTTCCCAATTTTACTATCATGATAATATGGAAAATTCTCTTCCAACTTTGTCAAATATTGCATATCAAAACAAAGTTGACAAAAACGAGTTTTTAAAATAAGGCATACTATTAAAACTCTCCTCCCCAAACTATCGAATTATTATTATTATTATTATTATTATTATTATTATTATTAACAGGAACACTAAGTTGAGAGGAAAGAACAATAAAAAAAAAATGGAATAGAAAGAATTTAAAGAAATTAAAGTTACAAAACTAAATTGAATATTAGGCAAAATTAGAGTATGTAGTTTTAATTTAGCCAATAATAAATTGTAATGTGTATGTATAAAAATATGTAAATGTTTATGTTTATGTTTATAAATTATTTATTTAAATATCGTATAAAAATTTTGGTTGTCTCTCTATGAATTTTATTTTGTATATAAATTTGAAATTTGATAATTATGGATTTTACTGTTACTGTGCCTTTATGTAAAGCTATTATATATATATATATATATATATATATATATATATATATATATATATATATATATATATATTTATTATTATTGTATTTTTACATTGAACTATCTATTTTATCATTTAATTAAGAGTTTAAATATAAAATAAAATTTAAGTCTAATTGAAAAATATATATTAAATATTTGCATGTAAAATTGTGAGCACATAAAATCTTACTAGCCTCATCACACGCGCTTCACGCGTGCGATGAGGCTTTTTTTTTTTTAGTGGCCATAGCAAATATATATATATATATATATATATATGTGTGTGTGTGTGTGTGTGTGTGTGTTTTTTTTAAAGGAAAAAAACAGCGGCAAACGTGGGTTGTTTAACTTATTTTTCTATTTTAAAAAAAATAAACATACAGTTACTTTTAAGAAGTGGGTTAGTGGAAGAGTGTTCTTATTTTATAGGCAATGTTTTAGTGCAGGTTAGACATGTATTTTTACTGAATTATCCTTTGGTTTTGTCTTTACTTAAACCTAGGTGTGTAGGGGTATTTTGGAACAAAAAAAAAAATCTGGTCCAAACAAGGGCAGCCCCTTAAATAGTAGTATAGATATGACAAAATATTTTGAGGTGAACCCAAAGTCAAATGTTTTTAGTTTTATAAATATTATAGATTAGATTAGGTTATATGTATAAATCTTTTATAAAAAATTAATATATTACCTACAATTTGTTAGCTCACCTTTAAATTGTAATGATTAATCACTCGCAAACCATAGCGCTTTGCTTTTTTTTTTTTGACATTGAAGATAGAATAATATTGAAAAAAGGGACCGAAGCCCAAAAACTTACAAAAAGCGAGGATACTAGCAGACATAGCAAGGTTGCTTAGCTCTTTTATTTTAAGGTTGCTTAGTTTAAAAAAGACAAAGCAAGGTTACAATCAATAAAAGAGCATTTTGGAAAATATCAAGCCTTATATACCTTGTAAAAGAGGGAATGAGTACCAATAACCAACCTCCAAGCTTGCTTAGCTAACATAGCAAGGTTGAAAGCATGGATATCTCTAAATCCCATCCCTCTTTTATTTTTAGGAGTGCACAATTTCCCCCAATTAATCCAAAGTATCTTCTTCTCACTACGTGTTTGCCCCCACCAATATTTAGCCAATGTCGAGTTAATGCCATCACACACCTTCTTGGGGATTTTAAATATACTCATGGAATATGTGGGGATTGCTTGAGCCACGATCTTAATCAAGACCTCCCTACCTGCCTTCGATATGTTTTTCTCCTTCCACCCTATCACCCTTTTCAATATTCGCTCTTGAAGGTCCTTGAAAGTGCTCACCTTTGATTTACCCCCCACCATCGGGAGCCCCAAGTATTTCTCACAATTGGTCATTATTTGTGCTCCCAACAAATTCCAAATGTCCTCCTTATCTCTTTGGCTTGTATTATGGCTAAAAAATAGTGTGGTTTTCTGTCTATTAATGGCTTGACCTGAGGCTTCCTCATATTGAGTAAGGATATCAAGAAGTTGGTAGCATTCCCCAAGCTTTGCTTCACAAAACAGTAAGCTGTCATCTGCAAATAGGAGGTGGGAGATTCGAACACCCCCCTACAAGAGTATGCGCCCCTCAATTGGCAGGTGTCTACTGCTTTCCTGATCAGAGAAGATAACCCCTCAACACAAAGAAGGAAGAGATATGGGGATAAAAGGTCACCTTGCTTAATGCCACGAGTTGGGGTGATGAAGCTTGTTGGTTCCCCATTAATAAGTATCGAGTATGAAGTTGTGCATACTGTTTCCATTACCGAATTCACCCATTGTGTAGGGAGTCCAATTTTAAGCATAATCTGCCATAGAAACTCCCACTCCACTCTATTATAGGCCTTGCTTATATCCAATTTCACCGCCATGTGGCCAGTTTTACCCTTCCTCCTATTCCACATATGATGGAGCATTTCAAAGGCAACAATAGTATTATCTGTAATGAGTCTATCAGGAAAAAAAGCACTTTGCTAACAATAAGTATTAAAAAAAAAATTGTTATTTGACTCTATAACTCTAGATAACTTCGCAATGGTTTGATAGGAACAACTATTTCAAGTTATATTATTAATATTTATATGATCTATATCCAATTCATTACTACACATAATCTTTGAATCATGTTAGCTAGTGATAATATCGCTCGAATCTGGATTGATAGAGTTCTCTTGTCACTTTATATTTTTCATAATGGAATTGAATAAAGCTAAAAATTTAAATATATCTATTATATATATATAATGGATCAAATTGGTGTTTGTGTGTGTGTGTGTGTATGATAGTTAAAATGGGTAATTAAGAACCTTAATTACTAATTTTTAGTATGTTGGGACGTTTTTTTGTTTTTGGTTCAAATTTAACGGCCTTGGATTGATATCATTAACATGAGAGTCAAGACACATAAATATATCTAATGTATATAGTTTTCCACTACTAATTTTATACAAAAAGAGAAAAATAAATAAATAAATTATTTCTTCTCTTCACTTGAATTTTATCAAACTATATGAAAAAAAAAATTAGAAAAGATACAATGATGGTGGTAATGGCCATCCTCAGTGGCATGGTCATTGCTCTAATAACTTTGAAATTGATGACTCAAAGAAAAAAGATCTAAAAAATAAATTTGTGATTTTGAATGTCATTAGTTCGATCATTGCAGGTCTTATAATCGAGGTTTTAGAGACTTTTACTTGCATAATTACTGTCGACATCTTACAGATTAATTTCTCTATTGGGGACTCTTCAGTAATGATGGTGGTAATGAGTAATGACCATCCTCTGTGGCATGGCCATTGCCCTGATGACTTTGAAATTAACACTAAAAAAAAAAAGGTCTAAAAAATAAATTTGTGATTTTGAATGTCATTGGTTCAATCATTGTAGGTTTTATAATCAAGATTTTAGGGACTTGGACTTGCATAATTACTACCGATGTCCTATGGATCATGTCCATTATTGGGGACTCTCCAATAATGATGGTTATCTCTCATTTGACGTTAACGTTAACTACTCCATTGTTGCTTTTTGAAGAACTGCCTAAAATTAAAGGAGCATTCATTGTTATAATATTCAAAAGAATAATAGTAGAGATACAAATTTTTTTACAAAAAATTTTATAAACTGTTGATGGTTTGTGACTATAGCATTACTCTATTCAAAATCTCAATTGCGTTTGGAGTGGTATTAAAAATAAATTTAGATGGTGTAATTTCAATTTAGCATATAAAAAATTTAATGTAGATGTAGATATAGATGTATATGTTTATGTAGTTTTTATTAAAAAAAGAAACAATATGTGCTATGTAGATGTATATGTTTATAGATGTATATATATATATGAGGGATTTTGGATTTTAAATTTGGTAAATGAAAAATAAACATGATATGTTAACATCTTATGAAAAGTAAAATTTGGAAGAGTGTCATTCCATGAAACTGAAATAGTGATTTTCGTAATTTACCCCATTCGTTATCATATTTTGTCATCATTAATTAGGTAAGATAAAGATAGAGATATAATGAGGTAGTGATATGCATAGGTCAAGTTGGGTTAGTTTGGAGTATTTTTCATTCCAGTTAATTTGGATTGAGAAATTTCTAATCCAACTCAACCATTAAGGTGTTGCAATTTTGTTAGGCCTTATAAAACCAAAAACAAAATGTTACTTATCAAAAAAATTGTTAAATTACACTAACTTTCACTAAGGAACCACTTCCAATTTTCAACAATGACACTTAGCCCCCTAAAATTATTATTATTTCCATCATAAAACAAATGTAAGCATTAATGTATGAGGTGCAACATCCACAACATTTTCACAAAAAAATCATGGGTGGTTAGTTGTTATTAGTTCAAATTTGAACCTAACACTAAGATTACTTTTGTGCTCCAACAATAACAACCAGTAACAACCAACCACGTAAGATTTATTGTGAAAATGTTGTGGATACAGGATTTCTCTTAATGTTATTCCAAATGATAATTTAATTTGAAAAAAATATGGATGTTGATTAAATTGGAATTGATATAAATGGTTATGGAGGGTTATTTGTTATATGAATTAAAACCTTTAGGATGTCATATTGTTTATAAAAATAAGATTGGGTTTTGACTTTTCTCCAAACCTCAAAGTAGATTGTTTTAATTTTCCCTGAAAAATTAGGCTTTCATTTAATTATTTAAATCCATTGTTCTATAAATAATTAGCTTGTTACCTCATGCATATGTGTGGATATATTTAAAAGATATACATTAAGATGTATAGTATAATTCCTTTATATATAATTTAAATATCGTTGATATATAGTTATTCTTATATTCTATTAAATCTTTAGAAAATCAAGTAAGAATATTATTAGGTAGAAAATGTAAATTGTCCATATTTTTTTATAAAAATTATTTTATGAACTCTTATGATTTTGTGAAGCACTTTTTTTTTTTTTTTTTTTTTTTTTTTACAATTCATTAATTCTAGACTCTTTGGTTTTTGTCCTCAATAACTCACTTGGATGAATATTTATGATGTGGTCTCACAATTGGCTCCAAAATTACGAAAAAAAACTCTCTAAAAATATATAATTTAGGACATATTGCGCAAAAATACCAAAATAAACCAAACAATAAATATAAACTAAATCTCAAAATCCAATTTTCTATCATTAATAATAACTAGTAAATTGCACGTGCATTGTACAAATAATATTGTAATGTTTTATATAAGATAGCTTTGGAAAATGTTGTGCATATATTATGTAGCATAATTATTATAGAATTTTGTTAGTAATGAGTTCATCATAAAAAGCAACAATTACAAATTGCACACACATATCCATTATAATTAATGAGAAATAAGAAAACAACTTTTGAGGAATATTGTAGACTAAAAGTTGATATAGAATGTGTCTTTTTCTCTCTTCTTAATTTTAAAACAAAAATACACATTCCAAACACCCATAGTTAATCACAATCTTTACAAAACCCACAAGTCCACAATGTCTGACGTTAACATAATAGTTAATCTACAAAGCTTGCAAGTAAAACTAAATTCAAACTAAACCTTAGTCTCTAGCCATGTTTTTTATTCCAAAGTTGGGTATCATTTATTGTGTAGTGTTTTATCTTGAATTGTAGAAGGATAATGAGATGTATATTTACAATCTCTAAGAAATTAAAGAAACCAGCATTAAAAAAAAAAAGTAACACCGTCCTCCACATTTCAATGTTTGATCAATTCTTATTTATGCTCAAAATTAACAATTTATTCTAGGACTACAGTTAGTGCCAAATTCAAATTTGGAGACACTATGTTATTTTTTGTAAGTTTCCCAAATTAATATGAATATAACCTTTTGCAATATGCAATCATTTAACAAACTAAATCCACAATGGTTGAAAAGTGATTCCAAAACACATAAATGGATGCCCCAATAAAACTTTCAAATTTTCGTCATACATAGAACATTTTGTACTTTAACATAGCAACATGTCAAATACAAGCATGTACATGCCTTTAAACTATACGTTATTATTAGTTTAAAAAAGCAAAGTTTCTTCTAGCTAGAAAATAGGAATGGAATTTTCAATCTTTAAAGTTTTATAGCGTCACTGTTTGAATGCTCCACCTTCTAAGGAAGATTGCATAAATTTCTTCTTTAGCACATGTAAACTTAGACCTTTTAACTCATTGTCTTACACTAAGTTCATTAAAAGCCACATGAACTAAAATGAGGTCTACTCCCCTGATGCTTAACTACATCCAGATAATATTCAAAATTGATCAAGAATGAAAAGATTTTTATCTTTTTTTTTTTTTGGGAATTGAAGGCATATCCCTAAAAAACGACAAAGAATCAAAATTGATAAAGAGCTAAGTTAAAATCAAAGGAGAAATAACACTTAAGTGAAATAGGCATGAACAATTAAATTTATATTTTGTGAATATCTTGCAAGAAAATATAGTTAAACCAAGAATTTCATATAAGGCCTTCAAGCCCCGTAGGAAAACCAGACATCACTTTGTCCAAAGAAAAGCATAAACCTCTACACCTTCTACAATCATTATTTCTATTTAAACCCAAATGCTTTCAGTTACATCTTATGTACAATGAAGCCTTACCCAATCAAGAACCAAAAGTTCCTCAAACATCCCCACTTCTATGAGTCAAGAATCCAAGCATTATACTCTTCATTTGGCATTTCAAGAAATGCTTCGATCTTTAAAAAAAAATATTGACGTGTCTGTAAGGATAAAAAGATATAAATGCAATATTTTATACCAATAATGCTTGCTCAAAAATGTCCATAAGGACATGACAATGCAACATATCAATAATTATTTTTTCCGAGATAATCATCCTGATTTTCATCTATCTGATTTAAACCAAATTGGTTTAAGCATTTGGTATAGAATGATAGATGATTTGAATTTTAAATTGAAATCAATTTATGCATTTGGTGTAGAATGATAGATGATTAGAATTTTAAATTAAAATCTTCAAGATATGAGAATTTCACACTTGCCAGTATATAATAATAGTTTAATAAAGAGAATATTAGAGCATTCTCATCTGGTCCTTCAAAACTGGATGAAATGCAAAGTACCTAAGGATTTTCATTTTTTTTTTAAAAGGCGCCTTGCATAACTGGTCTCGCATTCTTGTAGAAAATTGTAAACATTGTTATAGTATCATGTATTTTTAGATGATACTATATAGCCTATGCATTCTTTCTTTTCCTTTTTTTATTCTTTCTCTCTTACTCAATCTCTCTCTCAAACACGCATCATCCTTTTTTATTCTTTTTTTGTCACTCAAAGACACATGACCTATATTAGGTGTAAAAAAATATTATTTTAATATGGTGTATTGTAAAATAAAGAATGTGATGTAAGGTCCGTTGTAAGAGTAGTCATGTAAAATAAATCAAATGGCCTTTTGGTGAGACAATGCATTTTTTTTTCTGTTTTTTTGCATAAGCGGTTGGGTATGCTTTTAGTAGAGAATGAACTAAGACAATATATAGCAATTATCAATATCATTAAGACCTGACATGTGCACTGAACTTTAAAAAGTAAAAATGAAAAATGAAAAGAAAAAGAAGAGAAAAGGAGAAAATACCTTGTATATGATAATTTCTATCACATATTTGAAATATTTGTACCAGATTTAGCAAGCATGGTCACTACAGCTGAATATAATAACTTCTATAAAAGTATAATAAAAGCCAACAAGTAATAGCAAGGAGAATCCTCTTTAAAATTTAAACTAATAAAAGCAACTATAACAATCAAATCATGCTCTTGTGTTTTTATTTTCGGAACATATGAGGTGGTTAATTTCATCAGCAAAGCATAGTGTCTATAACTTTAGCGTGCAATAAGAAATGCAAATCATACGTAATATTGTTCAAAGAATATGAGCTGATCATTTTTTAAATTTCATACCAAAACTTGTATTTGGCCAAATGCAAACCAATTTGTGTGGTTTCCAACAATATTTGTATAATCTATGAAAACCAATAATTTCATACGTATGGTGTTGTATTAGTCTATAGTAAGACATTTCTAGGCAATGACCATACATTACTCATTTCCCAACATTATCCACTTGTCTAAGCTACATATAATCATCAAAGGCATGCGGTTCATAGGATCAGCAATTGACTCAGGACCCTTTATTCCATGATTGATCTCTCCTTTCCTTTTTGTAGTCTACAAACCAACCAATTTACTGCTAAACCTTTTGAATTCTACTAATATCACTCCCACATACACAGT
This sequence comes from Castanea sativa, assembly GCF_040712315.1. Taxonomy (NCBI): domain Eukaryota; kingdom Viridiplantae; phylum Streptophyta; class Magnoliopsida; order Fagales; family Fagaceae; genus Castanea; species Castanea sativa. The sequence continues at coordinate 62,492,660 of NC_134017.1, forward strand.
AAAAATGTTGTAGAATGGGCGTCATTTAACATAACCTTCATAGCTACAGACTTTTATTTGTCTTATTATTATTATGTTTTCTTTTTTTGTTCTTGGTCTAGTGAAAAAATTCTCAAGTTAAGCAAACCTTACACATTACAGAAAAGAAAGAAAAACCAAAACAGTGTCAATTTGAAGCAATTTACAATGTGAGCACATGAAAAATAGTTCGCTGCTTCTACATTAATTATTCCCTACAACAAGACACTCAACTATTTTATCAAACAACTTGCGTGCATGTAACAAAAATGTAGTTGCGTGAGTCCAAACCAAGATAATAAAGCAAAACTTAAAGAGGTCAAAATAATAAAGCAAAGATTTAATAGAATGAGTGAGGTTTATTTTCTAGAGATTATATAACCATCTTTTATTGGAAGAACTACCTTACAATTCAATTTAGGATCCGAAACATAGCTCTGATAAAGAGATATAACACTTGAAGCAAATTGACATCAATGGAGGAAGAAAGGACAGAGGTATCTAATAGGATTTTGGTTATTCTCCAAAGAAGTGTTACGCAGATTCATTTTCCTCAGTGTTCAGCAAGCTGTAAAGGCTGTAGATAGATATAGATATTGATTTCAAAAGAAACATGTTAGAGTGCATTAAATGTAAAGGGGGAATTGAAGAGTTAGGAAAGAGTAAGAGATGAACTGTTTTTTGCTGAAGCAATTAAGTAACCTGCATCATTTCTATTTCTAAATGCATGTAGGAATTAATTTTTAAAGAGGAGATGAGGTGGAAGGTCAAATGCAATAATTACCCTAATACAGCTCTAATAGAGCATCACATGACAGGACCTCATGCACTCTCACATAAGATCTCTGCTTTTATATATATATATATATATATATATATATATATATTGATAAAAGAACAAAATCTCAAAATCCAAGAAGAATCAAACTAAACAAATAAATTTTTTAAAATTATTGAATATTGATAGCGTGAGTTGGGTCAAGTTGAAAATCTTGTCACAACCCAATTCATCAACTTATAAAAACCAATACAAGATGTCAAGCATAGTTGAGTCTAGTTAAGTTGAGTGTGCATTTGGGATTTGCTTCTAAAATTTCACCTCTTGTTTGTTTATTTTTTCAACTTTTTTTTGCAAATAATATAACTTTCAATTTCTTTTTTAAAATAAACCTGCTTTTATTCTATTGTAACATATTTATCATAAAAATTATCAAAAATCATATCTTTCAATAAACACTATATAAATATACTACCAAAAATAAACAAAAGCCAAACACACTTTGAGTCGGGTCAGTCAATTAATGAGTGTATGAGAGGAGGTACCTAGCCCTAGACAGAGAACCCAAGATTTTTCATTTGTGATTCATACAAGAAATGGTTTGAATGTATTAGACAGATAGATTGGTGTAATAAATATCCCTCTCAATGCATTAGGACTTGATCCCTATATAGTTCTCGTTCTTTTATTCAAAACTTGGAGTTGGACCCTCAGTACAAAGCAACTCAGAGGAAACTACAGCGTTCTGTAGTGAAGCTTTTCAAAGAAAACAGAGGAAGAAACAGAGCCAAGCAGCCTTCGAAAACCTGCTCTGGAAAATTCAACACGCCTACTGTCTCTACAAGTGGTACAACCACAACATCGAGACTCTTTGAAATTACTCAATGTAAGCAGTGATTCTTTGAAATTCTCTGCTCCTATCGCCTTGTTCTGTTTCTCTGAATTTGTGCTATTATCAAGTGGTGGTGAAAAACCATCAAACTTCGCTCTCCCCAAACCATACACAAACTCTGTGAAGACGAGTGGAGGCCTCTCTCTGCCTCCAATCATCGAAGAAAGAAAATAGACACTCAACCACAAAATCTGGATTATTCTCATCTTGCAGCTGTTTCTGAAGTTGTTCAAACTGGTCATCCAAATATCCCATTTTTTATCACCAAAGCCCATAAAATAATCTCTACCAATCCAAATATAAACAAATAAATAAATAGACCAGAAAAACAAATAGACACTATCTCTGTAATTGGGGGTGGGGTACCAGACTGACACCATTAACACTGAGAGTCATTCCATTCCACTGGATCAAATGCCTTTTTTTTTTCATGAACAAAAAATATGTTTATATTATTTCAAAGATAGAATATCACAAATAAAATCCAAAATATTCAGCAAAATGTTTCCGCTGCTTTTTTTTTTTTTTCACTTCCCAGTTCCCCTCCAAACCCTTAATAAAATGAAAATCTCCTAAAACCGTTCTCTGTTTCTCATCACACTCTCTTTTTGTTCATTTATATATATATATATATATATATATATATATATATATATATATATATATATATATATGTATGTTAGAGATATATTAGTCCATTAGCATAAGTCCAAACCTAATTCTACTTTTTGTGCAAGCCAAGTCTTCTACTTGCACTAGAAGTATATTAATTTAAAGTTTATTCTACTATATATACTCATGTTATGGTTTATTATAACCAGTGTTATTAAACTCGGCCCAGCCTGCCTGGTCAAACCGGTGACCTGGCGCATTGACTGGGCCAAGTGATCAATTGGATCGGAAAAGTATGTGACCCGGTCAAAATCGGTGCAACCCGGTGGGCTTTAAGCAACCTGTGTGACCCGGTTGGGTTTTATTAACCCGGTCGGGTTTGTGAATTATGTAAAATTACATTAATAGATCAATTTTATTGACTCTTTTATTATTTAAATATGTGGTAATATGGTAATTTAAACAAGAGAAAACCTTAAAAAATCCACACACAAAAAAGCATTGTTCCCTGTGCCCTGCCCTGTGGATTCACACTCTGTACTTTGTAGTTTGTACGTATACCATCACTTTTCAGTTTTCACAATTGTCAAAACCTACTGCTACGGGCTGCTACTATGCATAATTTTTTTTATGCTTTGAAATCTGAAAAAATGTACTTAGCCAACAATTAGCATGTAATTATGACCATATAACTCTATGCCACCATCTTCTTTTGTTTAGTTTTTTTTATTATTTATATATACTTTATTTCTTGATTGCTTTTTAGTTTAAGCATCTTTGGTTTTTCTTTTTTTCTTTTTCTTTTTTGGTCATGTATAGTGTGAGTGTGTTTTAGTTGACCTTAACTTTACTCACATATATAAATTAATTTGTTTGTTTCTTTAAATGCTATTGTTTATGAAATATTGATTTTGAATTATAATGGCGAGTTTAATTTAGGCATATGCCTATTTTTCTTTTTTCTTTTTTAATTTACATATTCAGGTTATGATTTCTCAAACTTAATTTTATATATATTTAATTTTTAAAATTCTTTTATTTGACCCTGTGATTCAACCGATGACTCACTAGTTGAACCAGTGACCCAGTGACTAGCTTATAGATCGGGTCAAAGTCCGGTCCGAGTTTAATAACTATGATTGTAATACAGGCTTTGTACTACACTCTTATATAATAAAGATGTAGCCCTTTTGGGTTTCCTCTATGGATGTAAATCGTAAGGCTAAATCACGTAATCCTTGTGTTATTGTATTCCTATTTTATGCTTTCCTCTTCACCATATATTCAAGCATATTCAACATGGAATATATCAAAACTAATTGCATCAACAACAACAAAGAAAAAAAATACAAAAAAAACACACTCTTTTTTGTTCATCTATGAACTATGATGTCAAAGAAAATGTAACAGCAATCCTGTTTTTAAATTAATGATAATTGATTTTATATATGTGAAAATATGCACCTTTTAAATTTCTAGAAAATTAAATATTTGTTGAAAAGTAACTCCTATTACTTTTTTACCAGAAATTCCAATTAATTTTAAAGCAATATAGGGAGTGTTTTTAACTGGTGATTAAATTCAATAAGGAGTTCAATATATATTAATCCCAAATTCCCAATTATATTTTTGTCCCTCATATTTTTTTTTTTAGAGTTTCAACCTATGGCGTCCACTCCTAATGATAGCTCTTTATCATCAGACCAAGACACGAATCGGTTTTTGATGTAGGCAAAGATTGAACCCCTGATCTCTTATTCAACTATCTGAAACTTTACCAATTGAACTAACTGGAACCCACTTGTCCCTCATATTTTATTTCAAGCTACAATTAAAAAAATATAGAAAATTACTATTCAGCTAGGTTAGTTAAAAATTACATGTTTGTGAGTTTATAAAGTTTTTGTATCTATAATAAATATTTTTTTCTTATAAGAATTTCATAAGGGAAAATAAAATGTCACTTCTATTTTAATCTTGTGATTACATGAAAAATTCTATTCCAACTTTGTCAAAAATGGCATATCAAAACTAAGTTGTCAAAAAATGAGGTTTCAAAATAAGGCATACTATTAAATTACCCCACCCAAACTATCAAATTATTGTTGTTGTTGTTGACGGCTATGGATACTTAGGTTTTTTTTTTTATAGGATGGATACTTATGTTCATTCGCTATTGGGTGGTGGGCTTAGATAGAAAGTTAAACAATCGGTAACTTATAATTAAATAAGAAGAGTAGAATACAAAAATATCAAAAACTAAATTAAAATAAAGAAAACCACGTTAAACATAAAATTGAGATTATAAATTTTTTTCAAAAGAAAAAGACAAATTTAGGAACCCATTGCTATGGCGTATAACATCAAAATTATCAAATGCAAATAAATAGTCATAGCCATTTCAACTCAATTATTAATTTTAACATCATTACGGTTCAAACTTGGTCGTTAAAAACCTTAAACAAAGTTGTCAAAAATGATTTTTCAAGATTCTTTGAATAGTCCAGGTTTCAAAACTATAATCAAAACAAAGTTGTCAAAAATGATTTTTTAAAATAAGGTGTGCTATTAAATCCCTCCTCCCCAAACTATCAATTTTTTTTTAAAGGCACACTATGTAGAAAGGAAAGAACCATAAATAAAATAGATAGAATTTAAGGAAATTAAGGTTACAAAATTGAATTGAATTTTGGGAAAAATAGAGTATGTAATTTTAATTTAGCCTATAAAAAATTTTAATGCATATATATATATATATATATATATATATATATATATATATATATATATATAGATGTGGAGTTTAATTTCCGCCTATATCAAAAATTTATTGTTGTTTTAATCTAATGATAAAATGTTATCATCAGAAGCGGATGTCATACATTAAAACTCTTTAAAACAAATGTTTATGTTTATATTTATGTTTTTGAACTATTTATTTAAATATTGTATTAAAATTTTGATTCTATCTCTCAACCACAAAATCTGGATTATTCTCATCTTGCAGCAGTTTCTGAAGTTGTTCAAATTGGTCATCTAAATATCCCATTTTTATCACCAAAACCCATAAAATAATCTCTACCAATCCAAATATAAACAAATAAATAAATAGACGAAAAAAACAAATGGACACTATCTCTGTAATTGGGGGTGGGATACCAGACTGGCACCATTAACACTGACGCTCCGTTTGTTTCAATGGAAAACTTAATGTAAAGATAATTTTCCTTATTTTTCAGTGTTTGGTTGCATAAAAAAAAGATGAGTCAAAAGAAAATTATCTTTGATCAACATAAAAAGTATGACTTATTTTTAGAGATTGTTTTCCATTAAATTTTTTTGGAAAACAACTCTATCTCATAATAAGTTAAATAAGGGAAGTTAAGAAATTTTTTTCAACTCAATTAAAGTTGCTACCAAACATGAGAAAATGAGATAGTTTTATAGAAAATGTTTTTTAGAAAATAACTCATTTTCTAGAAAACATCATTGTTGAAACAAACAGAGCGTGAGAGTCATTCCACTAGATCAAATGCCTTTTTTTTCAAAGATAAAATATCACAAATAAAATTTACCTCCAAAATATTCAGCCAAATCTTTCCACTGTTTTTTTTTTTCCCACTTCCCCTCCAAACCCTTAATAAAGTGAAAATCTCCTAAAACCCTCTCTGTTTCTCATCACTCTCCCTTTTGTTCTATATATATTCATTCGTGTTTTGTTGTTGTTTTATTTAAGTTCTGGGCCAAAATAAGAGTGTCCCAGAAGCAAAAAAACCACACTCACACGCATACTCTTTTTTGCTCATCAATGATGTCGAAGAAGATGTAACAGTAAAACAGTTTTTAAATTAATGATAACTGACTGATTTTATATGTGTGAAAATATGCACTTTTTAAATTTCTAGAAATTAAATATTTGTTGAAAAATAACTCCTATTACTTTTTTACCAGAAATTCCAATTTATTTTAACGCAATATAGGGAGCATTTTTAATTGGTGATTAAATTCAATAAGGAGTTCAATATATATTAATCCTAAATTCCCAATTAATATTTTTGTCCCTCGTATTTTATTTCAAGCTACAATTAAAAAAAATAGAAATTTATTATGCAACTAGGTTAATTAAAAATTACATGTTTGTGAGTTTATAAAGTTTTTGTATCTCTAATGAATAAGTTTTATCTTATAAGAATTTCATAAGGGAAAATAAAATGTCTCTCCTATTTTAATCTTTTGATTACATGAAAAATTATCTTCCAATTTTGTCAAAAATGGCATATCAAAATAAAGTTGTCAAAAAATGAGGTTTCAAAATAAAACATACTATTAAATTACCCCACCCAAACTATCGAATTATTATTATTATTATTATTATTATTATTATTATTATTATTATTATTATTATTATTATTATTATTGTATGAACTTTGGATACTTATGTTCATTTGCTATTGGGTGGTGGGCTTAGATAGAAAGTTAAACAATCGGTAACTTATATTTGAATAATAAGAACAGAATACAAAAATATCAAAACTAAATTAAAATAAAGAAAACCATGATAAACATAAAGTTGAGATCGTAAATTGATAGGGAATGTTTTCACCATTCAAAAAAAAAATTCTAACACCCTAGAGTTTTAGGTCACCAAAAGCATCATGAGCTCACCAAAAGAGTCTTTGATCGCCAAAAGCAATGTCAGTCACAAAAGGAGTGTGGCACAACTCGCCACACTCCACCCTGACGATCGTCATGTATCAAGGGGTCGTCAGATACCTTCCCTCACACCACACCACACGCTCCACCCTGACGGTTGTCATTTATCAATGGGTTGTCAGGTACATAGGGGTTGTCAAGTGCCTTCCCTGACACCACGCCACACACTCTGCCCTAATAGTAGTCACATATCAATGAGTCATCAAGTACACAGGGGTTTTTAGGTGCCTTCCCTGATACCACGCGACACACTTTGCCCTAACGGTCGTCATGTATCAATGGGTCGTCAGGTACATTGGGGTCGTCAGGTACCTTTCCTGACACCACGCAACACTCATCAAGTACCTTCCTTGACACCACGCGACACGCTCCACCCTGATGGTCGTCACGTATCAAAAGGTCATCATGTACCTTCCCTAACACAACGCAACACACTCTGCCCTGACAGTCGTCATGTATCATGGGGTCATCAAGTACTCTACTCAAGGATATTTCAACTAGGAGAATTTTCTAACTCCTTTTGCCTGTCGGGTTGGCAATGCCCTTCGGGTTCCTTCAACAATTCAGGCTTGAATCACCCTTCGGGCCAAATATACCCTTTGGGATCAATATATCCATCGAGAGAAATATACTCTTCAGGATCAATACACTTGTTGGGAAAAATATACCCTTCAGGATCAATATAACCTTTGGGATTAATACACCTGTTAAGACAAATATACCCTTCAGGATCAATATACTCCCTTTGGGATCAATACACCCCTCGAGACAAATATACCCTTTGGGATCAATACACCCATCGAGACAAATATACCCTTCGGGAACAATACACCCATGGGCCAAAATACCCTTAGGGATCAATATACCCATCAAGGACAAATATAACTTTCAGGATTAATACACCTGTCGGGACAAATATACCTTCGAGATCAATATACTTGTCAGGCCAAATACACCCTTCGAGATCAATACACCCGTCGGGAAGAATATACCCTTCCAATGGGACGCATAGACCAAGAACCTGTTGGGATGAGTTCCCTATTCAAAGTTCTCAACATCCCAACGTTCAATAATCCACTCCTCTCGAACACATGTTGAGCATCTCATGCATGTGCCCAACGGGTGATTTATGCTTCCTCCCTTATTCGCATACCAACGGATGAAGAATCATCCCAATGGATGAGGAGGCATGCTGATGGTTAAGCTACTAGGTCCCACAAGCCTTTACGTATTCTCCACCCACGTGTCCCTACATGAAAATAACTTGCACATCACATCCAAAGATCCTACTACACGTTCATATCTTTCTTATATGGGAAGAGACGCCCTAAGATTTTAGAGCTTTAACTCTGATTTTCTCTACGAGGAAAGCCCATACAATCAAGGGATCTTGGTCAGCTCTACACCACTATTTAAGCACCAAACCTCCTCCTCTTTAGGGTACATGCAATTTCCTAGCTCTTACACTTTTGAGTTATTGGAGATTTTTTTGTCACTGACTTAATCTTCAGAGGATCTTTAGCTGGCACCCCATTAGTGCTCTATGTAGGTTCTTCATCTTCTTTGTTCTTCAGGTACCTAATTCGACACATGTGTGAACAATCAACTCACCGAAGATTTTATGCATCATCATAAATTTTTTTCAAAAGAAAAAGACAATTTTAGGAACCCGTTGCAATGGCGTATATCAACAAAATTATTAAATGCAAATAAATAATAATAGCCATTTCAACTCAATTTCTTTGGGTGTAATAGTAAACTGCTGACTACATATATTAAAAGGCACCCGTTTTAGCTATAATTGTTTGGGTTTTTATCTCACTGATTGAGTTCAACTATATGAAAATGTAAGCATAAAACTTTCAAGTTGATGTTAATTCTTCTGAGCAAGTCAAATTTATTTCAATATGCACAATTAGATGTAATTGATTCGGATATGCTTTGGTGGTAGGGGGTATAACTAAGACATTTCATCGAACATTTTTGGGATGATTGAACTTTATAAACTGAAAATTACCCCATCTCAAACTCATGCACAGAACCTCGTTTGGCTTGCAATTAAGAGGTCAACAAAAAGTCAAATGTTTTTGGATTTATATCATATAGAGAATATAGATAGATTATCTTATTTAGTAAGGTTTAAGATTTTGCAAAAGAATAGTCCCATTCCTTCCTCTTTCTATAAGAAGGCTAGTTGTCCACAAATTCAAACATTCTAGCTTAACCTTGTATTTACATCGTTTGTTTATAAGCTTGATAATTTTGTAATCCATCATGTATATTATAATAGTTCTATTTTGAATGATTCTTTTTATTTCTTTTGAAATCGACAAAGTTACAAAGATTATTTTATGGTTAAGATGTATTTTAAAAAAATTTAAAGATATATGTCGTGATAATTAATGGTTACTGATTTTATATGTGTGTGTGTGTGTGTAAAAACACGCACTTTTGTATTTCTGGTGATTAAATATTTGTTGGAAAATAACTCGCTTTTTTACTAGTACTCAATATATATATAACTGAAACCTCTGAAACTCTCACAATTTTTCACGTTATCACTATTTTTCTTTTTCTTTTTATTTTAGATTCTTTTTATTTTAGGTTTTATATCTTATATATTTATTATTTCTCTTCAAAGTGTAATTATCTTATCAAGTGTTACAAAGTTTAGTTTAAGTAAAACTCTATTAGATATATGTTTCAAGAGCTTGAAAATTCTACTTCAACTAAAATTATGTAACACAAATTTCAACAAATTTACACCTCATTAATAGTTTTAAAAAACCTTTAGGGTTTCTTCCTTTCTTGCATAAGAACCCTATACGGCACCAACACAAACATAAAGCCTGATTTTTTTTTTCTCTCATACAAACCTCCCTTTACAGCACCAACACAAATATTAAACCTCATTAGTATCTTTGCATCCCACTCCTCGGTGAAGGTTGATTTTCCACTCCCTCTTTGTTTCTTGGAATTATTTGTTTAGTATTTCTTGGAATTGATATATAGATTGCTTTTCTTTTCTTTTTTTTTTTGATGAGAATTGCACTTGCAGGAGTGTTCCTATATAGGGTTTTTTTTGTGGTTTTTAGATTGGTGGCAATCAACAAAGAGAGAGAGAGCAAACTAAGTTAAAGAGTAGCATTGTGACTACTCATATTCAACAGTTGGGAACGTTTTATCCAACAAAGCCTAAACATTAGGTTTAGTAGGTTTATTTATTGTATTTTATCCAATACAAATTTCGCACCTGATCTTTTTATTGTTGAACTTTATAATTTAAAATTTAAAAACAAGAAGCATGAAGCAAGAAGATGAACTTCCTAAATTTGGTGGTGACTCACTACTTCTGTTTATGAAATCAATCTTTTGTGTTCATTATGTTGTAGGAAATCATGATTAAAAGTGAACACGTTTATCATCTAAATTTAAAATATTTTATTCCATTTTGTAGAATTCAATATGTGTGTTTGACAGATTGAATTAATCTTAATTAAGTTTTCAATATATTTTCATTATCCTCTCATTATATCAATTTCAAATTTTAATCATGTTTTGACAAATCAAGGAGGTGATACTAAATTCCAATATTGTCACCATATTTATAATCAACTTATTGGTGTTTGCTTTTATGAATAATCATTGATCAGTTATTATTTGTACTATATTGGATGTTTTAAACTAATACTAATTATTTCTACTAGACATTATATTAAATTGTATATTTTTAGAATGACTGAATTATCTTGATTTTCTTTTGTTTTGATATTTGGGTCTCTTTATTTCCTTTCAATTTCTATTTTGTTGGTCCTAACATCTAATTGAAATGTTTGATTTAGCCAAAGGCAATAACAAACTCCAACCAATTCTTTGCTATTTTAAAAGTTTCACTTAATTAGTGGCTAATCGACAAAGAATGAGAAAAACACTGTAGGAAGGTACAAAAACAACATAAGACTACAAGAGAGCTTGGTGGGCTTCAACTTCTAGAGTTTCTACCTCTCTATCGAGGTAAATTGATGTTATTTAGGAATGAAATATCATTTAAGTTATTGAAAGAATAATCATTTTTATTTTTTATTTTGACATCAAAATCAATATAAATTTTACACATTTATGTTAAATAATTGAACGGGTTAGCGACTAGTTCCTATTAATTTTAAAGCAATATAGGGAGGGCCTTTAACTAGTGATTAGTTTCAATAAGGCATTCAATATATATTAATCCCAAATTCCCAATTAATCCCAAATAAGACATTCTATTAAATTACCCTAATCCAAACAATTAAATTATTATTATTATTATTATTATTATTATTATTATTATTATTCAAAAAGGCACACAATCTCTATGTTTTAAAAACCGGACCGGACCGGCCGGTCCGACCGGTTCAACCGGAAAATTCGGTGCAGTCCGGTCCGATTATATGTCTCAAAACCGGTCAAAAACCGGAAATTTTGAAAAAAATGGTTTTATTCCCGGTTCGGTTTTTAAAACCATGCACAATCTTGAGAGGAAAGAACAAAAAATAAAACAAAATAGCTAGAATTTAACAGAGTAAAAGTTACAGAATTGAATTGAGTTTCAAGTAAAGTTAGTGTATATATATGTATATGTATATGTATATGTTTATGATTATGATTATGATTATGAATTATTTATTTAAATATTTTATCAAAAAGTAAGTTTAATTTATCTCTATCTTATTTTGTATATAAATGTAAAACTAGATAATTATGAGATTTATAAATTGATATTTTTTTTTATTGTTTTTGTATATGATATATTAAATATAAATTTAAAAATTATGGAATTTATTATTCTTTTTATATAAAGCTATTAAATATATTTTTATGTTTTTTATGTTTGTGTTTGTTTATTGAACTATCTATTTTATCAATTAATTGAGACTTTAAATATAGAACAGAAATTTAAGTCCAATTGATATATATATATATATATATATATATATATATATATATATATATATTAATTATTGACATGTAAAATTGTGAGCACGTTAAAGCTTATGTGACAAATTTTTTAAGATCAACCAAAAATCAATTATTTTTTATTTTACATATTTATATTATAGATTATAAATTATATTAGCTTATATATAAATTTTTTTATACAAAATGCATTATTTACAATTTGTTAACTTGCCCACAGATCACAATATTCAAATTGTTCTAATAATTTGTTGCAATAAAGTCTACGCTGAAATTCTCCATCAAACTATGGACAACTTTGATAATAATTGGTAATATAATCTGGGTTGTGCATAATAATTCCAACTAATTGCTAATATAATAAGAATCTCTAAGGTCCGCAGGCAAGTTAACAAATAATAAGCAATGCATTTCTACAAGGTGATGTAGAAGAAAGTTTTTTTTTTTTTTTTTTCCTTTTTTGATAGGAAGAAAGTTATATTTTTGAATTCCTTAGTACATATAATCTTGGAATCTAGTTGTCTAGTGGTAATATCGCTTGAATATGGAATTACATAGATCCCTTGTCATTCTTTATTTTTCATAATGGCACTGAATAAAGTTAAAAGGTTAACTGACTAAATTGAACGAAATTAAACTTACAAAATAGAATTAAATTTTTGACAAAGTTAGTGGGTGTAATTTTAATTTAGCCTATAAAAAAAAAAATTTAATGTGTATATATATGAATATGTATATGTATATGTTTATGTTTATGGATTTTTTACTAAATATTGTATCGAAAAAAAATGGTTCTGTTCTTTTTTTTGACAGATATAATTTCAACCTATAACACCTACCAAATAATGATTGTTTTTTAATATCAAGCCAAGACACCAATCGGTTTTGGCGTAAGCGTGATTTAGGATTTTTTTTTTTTTTTAATACAAGATAGAATTTCTACTCTAGCCTAATCTAAGTATATATGTGTGTGAAGCTCCCTTCTAAAGACTTGAACCCCGGCCCTTGCCCCCCACACCTTACAAACACTTATACTTGTGGAGTGACCATCGCACCAAGGGTGTGCGGTAGTGATTTAGGATTTTAAATGATAAATGAAAAGTAAACATGATATGTTGAAATTGATTAAGCATCTTAAAAAAAATTATTGAAAAATAAAATTTCATTGAGCACATATATTAGTTCAATTGTATGTTAAGTTTTTCTTTATGAGGAATCTTGAAGTTGAGGAATTTTGAATTTGGGACATTCAAAATTGTATGATTGTGAAAGGGATATGTCTTTCCCTCAAAATTCGGTTGTGGGGAATTTTTGAAAATCCTAACTTTGGGCCATAGTTGAAAAGAAATTTTGTATTTTGGACCTAATTTTGAAATTTTTGGTATTTTAGAAAACTTTGGATTTTCAGGCTAGAAAATAAAATTCAAGAGACTTCTTCATTTATGAATGATTTTGCGCTTTCAAGCCTTAATTTGAAAAGGACTTATCACTTGAAGAAGGTTCTTGGAATTTTGGGGCCAATCTTTAAAGTAATAAATTATTTGAAAAAGTTCTTTGGGCTCTTAGGCCCAAGGTTTTGATTTTTTTTTTTTTTTGGTGAAAACTTTTCAGGTCTTGGAGTTCAGTATTTAAATGATTTAAACCAAGATTTGATTGTTTGAAAAAACTTTGGGCCTTAAGGTCCAAGAATTAATGTTTCTTGAAAAATGGTTTGTTTTGAAGCTACGCATTGGGCTTAAAATTTTGTTTGATTGTTAGTTTTGAGGGTTGGCTTTGATTGGAGTGCTTATCCTCGAATGTGTTCTTAAATGTGCAGGAATTTTTGTTCACACAAAATTTTTGTATTTGCCATGGGTCTTGCGCTTGAGGATAGAACAAATGGGCGAATGCCCCTAGTGTGAATGTGCTTGAAAACAGACAAGTGAATGTTCCTATGGTTTCATGATGTTTTGTGACTTTTGATTATGGTTGTCAAATCTTTTGAATGATTAGAAAGTCAAATATTTTAATTTTGAGTCTATATTATTCCTAACCTAAGGTGATGTGCATGATTAGGACTAAACCTTTGACAAGCTGCCTATGTACCTCTTTTAGGGGAGGATCACGTCCAAAACTAGTTCGAATGAATAAGGAAAACTTATGACTTAATTCATAGAGCACATGACTTATGACTTAATACATGACTTAATTTATAAAGCGCATGTTGAATTAATTAACCAATTATCTTGAGCCTTGTGGGCCAACGGGATTAGAGCTAGCCTTCTATAAATATATAATTGTAATTCAACGTTAGATATCATTGTAGAATAAACTAGTTGGTTGCTTACTACATTTCCTCTCTCTCTCTCTCTCTCTCTCTCTCTCTCTCTCTCTCTCTCTATGTAGAGTGACTACCTCGAATTAAGTCAATTTTCCTACAATTCCCCCCATCTCCATTAGGAACCACTAGGTTTCTGACATAATATTTTCATATGAGAAAAGAAAAGGTTACTCATATTTCAATATTGTTATTATATGAAAAATTCTCTTCCAACTTTGTCAAAAAATGGCATATCAAAACAAAGTTGTCAAAACGAGGTTTCAAAATAAAACATACTATTAAATTACCCCACCCCAAACTATCAAATTATTATTATTATTATTATTATTATTATTATTATTATTATTATTATTATTATTATTATTATTATTATTATAATAAAAAAAGGACAGTTGAGCTGCTTGTGTTTAGCAAAACGACAGTAACAAGCTTTAAAACGGTAGAGGCTAAAGTTTGGATAGATAAATTTACGCTTCTATCCTTAAAAGCTAGAAATTTGAAGAGTTAAAGAGCATGGGTTGTTTGGTATTTTGGCTCTTGGCTCTATCTTATCTCTTGTTTGACTTTTTGTCAGCCTAATTCCTTTGTTGATAAACACAAACACGGGACACTCCCATCACGAGAGAGAGAGAGAGAGAGGTTCTGTGTTGGCCCGATCCGAACTGCTCGTTTGATCTCCTAATAAAATTTACTGTAGTTAAATTCAAATGGGTGGGATACTACAATGCAATCGCATATGTGGATATGGACATATTCAATCACAAAGGTAGAAAATTTATAATAAGTAGAAAGGGTCTTATTAATGGGTGCTCTTAGAACAATTCTTAAATTTTGGGCAATTTTTGACACAATGTTTATAAGAAATATAAAAAACTATCAAACTAGTTAATTTCTTTTTCTTTTCTTTTTTTGGCCCCATAAAAAGTTTTTAAAATATTTCCTAAATCAATGCACTAAAAGTATCTATTAACTTTTCCCAAAAAATGATGGAAAACCAACTAAGTGGCTATCTTTTTAGGATTAAAAAAACTTGATAACTCTCATTTAAGTAAAAATTTGAAAAAAAAAATAACTTGACAACAAAACAAAATAACGTGAGAGCTTTTCCTATTTAAATTTAACCTTTTTTCTTTGGTTTTTTAGGCATTGAAATTTTTGTTATGGATGTGTATGTTAGGATTACTTTTATAATGCTTCTGTACCTACTGTTATTGTATTAGGTGTTGTATGTTGGTTGTATTAGTACCTATTGTTGTTGTATTGGGTGTTGTATAGTGGTTGTATTAGTTGGGTGTGTTAGTAGATTTAACTATGATTAATAGGTAGTTAGTTAGGCTGAGGTGGTTAGTTGGTTAAGGTACAGAGTGGAAGCAGTTGTGGGGTAGAACAAGGCATTCAATCTTGTATAAAAGGCTAAAGGCTCATGAATAACAACAAGCCAATTGTTACCAAGTCAATATCTTTCTAATTCTCTAATTCCCTTTCTCATTCCCATTCTGTCCTCCAACCCAGCTACCCCTAACTACAACTACCCATAATTTCCTGACAAAGTAGTCCACGACCCTTGCAATTGGTATTAGAGCAGGCTTTCCTTGGCATCCATTGCAAAGACTCGTGCTTCTGCTGCAACCAACAAGGTTATTGCTTCACTTTGGAATACCACTAATCATCACACAAAGGAGTTACAAGAGATGAGAACCATTCAATAGATCCATACGAGAACGTTGAATGAAATGAGTCAACAGTTGACTACAATCTTGCAGAAATTGAGTTCTTTAGACCAGGGTGGATCACTCCAATCTTAGAGAATTGGGGAAAATCACAAACTTAATTTTGCAATGTTGCCTATGTCTCGGCCCATGAAGTTGGAATTTCCCAAATTTTCTGGTGAAGAACCTACGAGTTTGATGTATAAGGCTAATCAGTACTTCAGATACTATAATACCCCTATTGGAGAGAAATTAATGCTTGCTTCATTTCATATGGAGGGAGAAGCACTGATTTGGTTCCAAGAAAGCGAAGAAACTGGGGTGTTTTGTGACTAGGAGTCTTTGGTTCAAGCTATGCAAGTGAGGTTTGGCACAACTGCATATGATGATCCTATGGAAATGTTAACCAAGTGGGGGCAAACATCTTCTGTGGCAATGTATAAAGCTCAATTTGAGGTCTTGTCAAATAGGATCAAAGGGTTATCTCCAACACACAAGTTGAGTTGTTTTCTCGGTGGTTTGAAGGATGAGATAAGGCTCCCTGTTCGTATGCTCAATCCTCAATCATTAAATGAAGCCTTTGGACTGTCCAAGATTGAAGAAGAATACAATTGGAGCTGTAAGAAGTCTTCTAAGGTTCAGATGGAACAAGGTAAGCCGTCAATACTTGGTCCACCCAAAGCTCTTCCTTTGATAGATAGCAAGACTAATAAATTGCCAATTAAAAGAATATCACCTACTCAAATGGAAGAAAGGAAGAAAAAATGATTATGTTATAATTGTGATGGGAAATGGGATCTTGGACATAAGTGCAAAAATGCCATGTTGTTTCTTCTTGACTGTGTGGAGTGTGTGCCTAATGATAGTTTAGGAATAAGAATTGCTAAATTGGAAGAGGGGGGTGAGAATTCTGTTGTTGATTGTTCTTTGAATGGTCAAGAGGGCAGTGTTGAAGAAGCTGGAATCACCCTTTATGCTCTAAGTGGTACTCCTACTTCTGGTACCATGAGGGTGATGGGAAGGATTAAGCATAGATCCTTGGTGATTTTGATAGACTCAAGTAGCACACATAATTTTGTGGATACTTCACTGTTCTCTTAGTTGCACATTCCTGTGGACACTTCTCAAGTTTTGGAAGTGAAGTTGGCTAATGGTGATGTGCTTAGGACTCAAGGGTTGTGTGAGGCAGTTTCTCTTTGTGTTCAAAGGCATCAATTTTTGGTTCAGTTATATGTATTGCCTATGGGAGGGTGCGATCTAGTATTAGGGACCCAATGGTTAAGTACTCTTGGAGTCATTCAATGGGACTTCAAGCTACAGACTATGTGTTTTTCTTATGGACAAAATTTTGTGCTCTTGCATGGGTTGAGGGAAGCAAGTTCTCACATTTAAGAAGGCAACCATTTCTTGAAGGCACCTATGAATAAGGGACTGGTCTTACAAATTGCATGTCCTACTACTGCTTATTCTACAGATTAGGTTGTCCAAGTTCCTGCTCAGGTTGTTGATCTGCTGCTAGAGTTTGAGTCTATTTTTGCTACTCCTTAGGTTTACCTCCCATCAAGGGGCATGAACACCAAATACAGCTTAAGGAGGGCGTTCAAGCAATCTGCCAAAGACCTTACAAGTACCCTTTTTATCAAAAAGATGAAATTGAGAAAATAGTTCAAGAGTTGTTATCTGTTGGTTCAATTAGGCATAGTTTTAGTCCTTTTTCTTCACCTATTCTCTTGGTAAGGAAGGCTGATAGGTCTTGGAGATGTGCATTGACTATAGGGCATTGAATCATGATACTATTAAGGAGAAGTATCCAATCCTTGTCATTGATGAGTTGTTGGATGAGTTGGATGGGGCTTGTGTGTTTTCTAAATTGGATTTGAGGTCTGGTTACCATCAAATTAGAATGAAAGAAGAGGATATTCCCAAAACTGCTTTTAGAACACATGAGGGCCATTATGAGTTCTTGGTGATGCCCTTTGGCTTAACTAATGCTCCCTCTACTTTTCAATCATTAATGAATGACATCTTCAAGCCCTTCTTAAGGAAGTTTGTCCTTATGTTTTTTGATGACATATTGGTGTATAGTAAATCCTTGTTTGATCATCTTGGTCATCTCAGATTAGTCTTGGAGACCTTGGCCAAACACCAGCTATTTGCTAAGAAATCCAAATGTATGTTTGCTTATGGGGAGGTGAAGTACTTAGGTCACCTTATTTCTAGTGAGGGAGTGAGAACTGGCCCAAAAAAGACTGCCGCTATGTAGCAATGGCCTGTCCCTAGAGATGTTAAAGCTTTGAGGGGTTTCCTAGGTCTCACTGGGTACTATAAGAAGTTTGTTTGAAAGACTATGATCAAATTGTTACACGGCTGCACCCTTGACTGCTCTATTGAAGAAGGATTCCTTTGTTTGGACTCTAGAAGCTGCCACTGCATTTCAGAGACTTAAGGAGGCTATCTCAGGTGTATTGGCTTTGCCCAATTTTACAAAGCCTTTCACTGTGGAGTGTGATGCTTCTGGTGTAGGCTTAGGGGCTGTCCTAATGCAAGATCATAGGCCTATTGCCTTTCATAGTCAAGCCCTGAAAGGTAATAAGCTATCACTTTCTACCTATGAGAAGGAATTACTAACTCTAGTGGTGGTAGTTAAGAAGTGGAGAATCTATTTGTTAGGGAGACCATTTGTTATTAAAACAGACCATCAAAGTTTAAAATACCTCTTAGAGCAGAGGGTGGGCACACCAGCATAACCAAGGAGCTTGGTTATGCTTTCATTGTGGAGTACAAGCAAGGTAAAGAAAATGTGGTGGCGGATGCACTCTCCAGAAGGTCAGGTGATGAATTTACTGCTTCTTTCCAATCTGATTTCCTTGTTTCTATTCCAAGTGTATCATCTATTTCTAGTGTTTCACATACTTCAGAAGGAACCCTATGCATTATATAATTTCCTACTCCATCATGGCTGTCTGATCTTAAGTTAAGCTATGCTTCTGATCCTAAGATTCAGTCTATTATGCAGGCTATTTGGTCAAGTTCTTATGCTCCTCCTGGGTTTACCTCTTGTAATGGGTTGCTCTTTTATAAATGAAAACTGTATTTGGGTGAGTCTAATGGTGATTTGAAGTTTGTGGTCTTGCAGCAAGTGCATGACAGCCCCTTAGGGAGCCATTTCGATTACCTCAAAACATTGCAGAGGCTTCAGAGGGATTTTTACTGGTCTGGATTGAGGCAAGACTTAAAGCGATATGTGAAAGAGTGTGATGTTTGCCAGA
The DNA here is from genome assembly GCF_040712315.1 of Castanea sativa. Taxonomy (NCBI): domain Eukaryota; kingdom Viridiplantae; phylum Streptophyta; class Magnoliopsida; order Fagales; family Fagaceae; genus Castanea; species Castanea sativa. The sequence continues at coordinate 62,511,927 of NC_134017.1, forward strand.
AGCTTAAACATGAGACTTGCTTTCCAGTTGGGCTACTGCAACCCCTGCCTATTCCAGAAAAACCATGGTTAGATGTGAGCATGGATTTTGTGGAAAGCCTGCCCAAGTCTCATATGCAGTCTATGGTGTTGGTGGTAGTGGACAGGCTTACCAAGTATACACATTTTATGGCTCTCTCTCATCCTTACATTACTGCCAAGGTGGGTAATGTCTACTTACAATCTATGTTCAAATTGCATGGTATGCCCTCCACCATTGTTAGTGATAGAGATCCTGTTTTCACTTCTCATTTTTGAAGGGAATTGATGAGATTGCAAGGGGTAACCTTGAATATGTCTTTTGCTTACCACCCTCAGTCTGATGGCCAAACTGAGGTGGTCAATAAGAGCCTAGAACACTACCTAAAAGCTTTTGCAACTGACAAGCCTACTACCTGGGTTGAGCAGTTGCCCTTGGCAAAGTTTTGGTTTAACACCAATTTCCATTTTACTGCTAAGATGACACCCTTTGAGGCTCTGTATGGTTACCCTCCTCATCGGGTTCTTGATTATGTAGCTGGTACTACAAGGGTTAGGGCAGTGGACTTGTTACTTAAGGGCAGACAACAGCTTTTGTCCTTGCTTAAGCAGAATCTGCTTGCTGCTCAAGAGAGGATGAGATGGTTTGCAAACAAAAAAAGGGTGGAAAGGGTCTTTGTAGTGGGGGATTGGGTGTATCTAAGGTTGCAGCCATATAAACAGTCATCAGTGCACCATTAGAAACTTGGAAAGCTAGCTTCATGGTACTATGGGCCATTTCAAGTCATCCAAAAGATTGGAGAGGTGTCATATAAATTGGACTTGCCTTCTGGCTCCCTCATTCATCCTGTGTTTCATGTGTCTTGTCTCAAGGCTAAGTTGGGAGATAAGGTGGTTCCTAGGCCTACACTACTTGCTGTGAATGCAAATTTAGTGCTTACCCCTGAACCTATGCTGATCTTAGACAGACAATCTATTCAGTTAAGAAGTAGGACTGTGACTCGGGTTCTAGTACAGTGGCAAGGGGAGTGCAAGGAAGATGCTACTTGGGAAATCCTATATGATTTGCAGGCCAAATCTCCTCACCTTGTGGGCAAGGTGCTCTAAAGGAGGGGGTATTGTTAGGATTACTTTTATAATGCTTTTGTACCTACTGTTATTGCATTGGGTGTTGTATGTTGGTTGTATTAGGTGTTGTATAGTGGTTTTATTACTTGGGTGTGTTAGTAGGTTTAACTATGAATAATAGGTAGTTCGTTAGGCTGAGGTGGTTAGTTGGTTAGGGTACAGAGTGGAGGCAGTTTTGGGGTAGAACAGGGCATTCAATCTTGTATAAAGGGCTAAAGGCTCATGAATAACAACAAGCCAATTGTTACCAAGTCAATATCTTTCTAATTCTCTAATTCCCTTTCTCATTTCCATTCTTTCTCTATTTTGGAGGCAGAGCTGTCCTCGAACTCAGCTACCCCCAACTACAACTACCCATAATTTCATTACAATGTAGTCCACGACCCTTGTAGTGTACTTAGTGACTACATTATAGGACTAAGTGGCTACCTTTTATGATTAAAAAGAAAATAAGGCATTTCTCATTAAAAAAAAATTGACAACAAAACAAAATAATTGTGAGCACCTTTCCTTTTTTTTTTTTTTTTTTTTTGCTTTTTTATCCATTTGAAAATTTGTTATGGATGTGTACTTAGGGGTTATATTATAGGACTAAGTGGCTACCTTCTAGGATTTTTTTTTTAATTAAAAATGACAAAATCTAAATGGTCACCATCCAAAAAAAAAAAAAATTACTCCTCAACAAATTTATGCATATTTTCACCTACAGACTAAAAACTAAATTTAACCCACTGTTTACGACCTTAGTGCCAATGTTTAAAAAACATGTAATTAAAAGCATAACCTGCAAAGCTTTTTTTTGGTTTTTGCTTCATGATCACGGAATTCAAGTTTTCACTTGAACTTCCGAATCTACCAAATAATAATTGATTTTTGAACATTGTGACTAAATAGCCATGAGATAAGAATGCATCTATACCCAAGTTAGTATTCTTTGGTTTTATTTTAAATATTAGTATCTCCAAAAATCACAACAGTCCTTAAGATTACAAAGCTACAGACAATTTGATTACTCTAAATATATTTTATGTATATAGTTGAAAATACTTAATTCATAAGAGCCTTTTTAGATCTCACTGAAAACCATTCATTAAATTTATCACAACCACAAAGAATGCACGGGGAGAGATAAAAAGTTTGAGATATAAGTGCCACCATCCAAACTCAACAAAGATTGTACCTGCTACTCATGATTCCTCACACGCACCCAAACCTTCTTAGAAAGGGAAATAACAAAGTCAAATGCAAGCTATCTAAGAAATACTAGCCTCCATGCACGCTCTGAGGCTCTTCTATTTTTTTTTTTTTTTTTGATAAATCTTAATAATTTGCATCCATTATAATTTTAGATTTTTACATTTTTCAATCACAAAAAATCCTAGGGGTATTGAAAAAAATTATTTCAACCACAAACGCATCCCATCACACCCTTAGTTTTTTTTATGATTAGAAAATGTAGTAATCTCAAATCTATATATAGATATATATAATAATAGGTAAAGCAAAGAGAAAATTCAATTAAATTTCAAATTGAAATTCAATTAGAGTTTAGTTTTGCTCCATATGTCTCATCTAATCTAAATTTTATAATTTTGTGCCAAGTGAGTTAATTTAGTGTAAAAATTGAATTTCAATTAGAATTTAATTTTGCGCAACATGTCTCATCTAATCTAAATTTTTAAATTTTTATGCCAAATTAGTTAATTTAGTGTAGAAAATGAGGAGTCCAATATAATAAATCATAAAAAAACCATAATCATATAACTAAAAAAATTCAAATTTATAAGTCATCTATATATATATATATATAGGTGTCATAGATTATGATAACCTAACCTATGGAGATATCTCTAGCACCATTCGAAGTGAAGGAATGAAGATGTGCAGAGATCTCAAAATTCAAAGCCAAGTTAACAAGAACAAAGCCAAGTACGAAATGGGACATTTTTGTACACAGTATGGCTTACCCTCAGTCAAACCTTCCAAGAGGAAATCTAAGCACAGAAGAAAGGAATCCTCTGAGAAACCCCATAGGAAGAAAATAGCCAAGTATTATAGAAAACAGAAGTACAAGACTGATGATTTCTATAAGAAAGGAAAGTCCAAGGAATCCATTCCACAAGCATCAGACAAATGCTACAATTGTGGAAAGAAAGGTCATTCCAAAAGCGAGTGTAAAGCTAAGGCCAAATCTCTTATCAATACCCTCATTAGTGACCAATCCAATAAGCATGAGATCTTTAAGTTGCTAGAACTTGACCACTCTGATAGTGAGTCATTCAGTAGTGCTAGTGACCGTGAACTCAAAGAAATCTATAGGTCATCCTCTGAACCCTCTAGAACCAGTACCTTTAGTGGCCCGGATGAACCCACACCATGCAAGGATGGTTGTTGTGGGAACAAAACCATCAATGTCCTCAACAAGCAAGAAGAGCTCCTTCTAGACCTTATAAAGGCAATAGAAGATCTAGTCATTAAAGCTCAGAAGCTTACCCAATTCCATCAGACCTTAGTAAAGGAAATCAGTAAACCTGAACTAAGGATCCAGCAACCAAAGGTAGATTTAGAGAAAATCAACAATAGGTTTACCCCATCCAAGAAGGAAGTTACGATCAACAACCTTCAGAAAGAAAATAAGGAGACCAAGTCAGAAGTCAGAACCCTAAAGCAAGAACTAACCATTCTCAGGGTTGATTATGATCTCCTTAATCGAAGAGTCCAACAGTTGGAAAACACTGCTCATCAAGACAATGAGGAAGGTCCCTCATTTCAAAACCCTTCTGATGATGAAGCTAATGAAATAGTTAACCCTACAGCTGACCTTATCCAAGAGCCATCCAGAGAATTGTTCTTAGATACCATCAGTAGGATTAACTTCCACAAATGGCATTCCAAAGTCAGGATTGTCATTAACAAAGATTTTGAATTCGAGGTCATAGCCTTAATTGATTCAGGTGCTGATCTTAACTGCATTCAAGAAGGAATCATTCCCTCCAAGTACTTCAAGAAGTCTACGGAACAATTGACATCCGCAAGTGGTGGAAGAATGCAAATTGAATTCAATCTCCCTCGAGCCGAGGTTTGCCAAGATGGCATATCCTTCAAGACAAAATTTGTCCTTGTTAAAAACATTACAAATAGGGTCATCCTAGGAAACCCTTTCTTATGTTTGTTATACCCTTTCACTTCACCACAAACAATGAAGGAATCACAACCTATCCCTTTGGTCAGTCAGTTAAGTTTGAGTTCATTAGGAGCCCCGAACCTTGGGAGGTTAGCACCCTCCAGAATGGTGCATCTTCATTCCTTCACTTCGAATGGTGCTAGAGATGTCTCCATAGGTTAGGTTATCATAATCTATGACACCTAAGGGGCTACAAAGGGTTTCCTTGACTTTCTGGCCAAAGAGTGTTGGTAATCCATCAATGAACTTCTCCTTCCAAAACGGAGAGTTACAATCACTCTTATGCATGACACGGGTAATAAAAACATCTTCATACCACCGGTAGTCTCCTAAAGTTTTACATCTAAGGTTATTTAGCTGCTCGTAAATCCTAGATGTGATGTTGCTAGGTTTTCCTATGAAGTGTTTCATGATTGTATAGATCAGGGTGTTGACACCATCAGGAACTCCTCTATCAACATTATCAAAGATGGGGGTTCCTTCCTCATCTTTTTGCACTGCATGCTTGATGTCTTCTTTAGACATTTCAGTTAGGCAGTTGTTCCACCAATGCAGGAGTTTTCCTGTGAATCCTAAAACCATCATTTCTATGACTTCCTTATCTATATATATATATATATATATATATTAATAGGTAATAACTTAGAGAAAGTTGGATTAGAATTTGAAATTATAATCCAATTTTACACGTGTCTAAATTTATGTGGGGACTACACTATAATTATCTAATTAAGTGTGTGCCATGTGTCTACTTAAGTTTTTTAATATTTGTATCAAGTGAGTTAATGAGTGCAAAATACTAAGAATCTAATATTAATGAACTATATTAAAAAAAAACAATTACATATACTCAATAAAAATCACCACATATTTCTCAAAAAATAAATAAAATAAAAATCACCACACGTTCTATCTTATTAAAAATTAGAGAAAAAAATGATCATATTAAATTTAGGTAAGAATTTTAACATGTCACTAATTATATTTACTTTTAAAAAATAATTTAACTAATTATCTATATTTTATGATAAAACTTGTGTTTAATTTTAAATGTATCATACGTATGCATTCATGCATGTGTTTCATGTTTTTTTTTTAATAATAATAATTTGACTAATTATTTATATTTATAAAATAAAAATTGTTTAATTTTAAATACATCCATGCGTTTGCATGGAGTTAAATGCTAGTTATAATTTGTTAGACATATGTGGTTCACTTGTTAAGAACATATGTCATTCTTTTATATAATTGGCTAATCCTTTGACAAAACGCACTTTGCTTGTATTTAGGTAGATCTAGGATGTTTTTAATACTTCAAGAAATAAGATTTCAAGATCAAGTGTTAAAGCCATGCAAGTCTGTCCAAGATTTAAGCTGAAGAAGTGCATGTCATTAAAGCTCGACAGCTAACATCTATCGAGCTTAAGAAGTTGTTCCAGCCCTGTGGCTCAACAGCTGCTCGACAGCTTCTCGACACCTGCTATCTGTTGAGGTTTAAAAAAAACAGAATTTCAAATCTGTTTTGATTCCAATCCGTGGATATGTCTTTGGGCCTTCTTTTCTCATAACCCTAGACATATAAAAGGATTATTTTAAGGGCCGTATTTGGTGACACAGCTGAGAGCGCAAGTTGCAAAAGTTATTTGTGACTGAAGATAAAATTTTTCCTAATTCATCTTTATTGTGAAGAAGCTACTGTGTTTGTGCACCGTAGGGTTTTGTAACCAAGCATCTTCTTGATCTTCATCGTATGGATGAACTAAAGAACTTTGCAGCCAATATCTTTCTCAAGTTGGTGATTAAAGTCGCGTACTGGGATCCACGTAATTGGTTAGTCACGTACTGGGAGCCGTGCATCAAAAGGAGAGATTGTCACTACAAAACAAGTCCAATTGGGTATTGGGGTAAGGGTTCAACTGTAGGTTGGTAGAAGGTATTAGGATTCCTTTACTTGTAACCGCTTGTTTTGATAATAGTGGATTCTCGGAAGTGGTGACCTTAAAATCACCCGGTGGAATTTTTGCCTTAGAGGTTTTTCTCATTTGTAAACAAATTACCGTATCAATTTATTTTTCACTGCACTTTAGTTTATTGGTGATTTGTTTGTACTACCACGCAGTTGCATGTTAAATTGGTTAATTAATTATACTTGGCTAATTAATAAATTAAACCATTACAAGAGGTCAATACATTTTTGGCCTATCATAATTAATGGATTCAAATTATCAACTTGTACCCCAAAAATAGAAGAGCCTCTAAGCACCCTTTTAATTGGTTTAATCACAAGTCACAACTTTTAATTGTTAGCCAATTGTTAAAAAAAAACATGTTTCATTTCATATTCATCTAACTTATAAATCATAGAATGTATGATAGGTGATTTGAGAATATATATTGTAGATTCCATATTTTTAGGCTGTCAAAATGTGATCAAATATAATCCATTTATAGTGTTTTTAGTGAGTTTTGAGTGTCTTAATGGTGCATTTTATAGTCCAAGACAAAGACCCAAGTTCAACTCAAGAAAAAATCAAGTTCAACGCAAGAAAAATAAAGTTTCTATAATTTCGATTGTAAGCTTGACAACTAGTTCAACCTACTGAGATTCGCAGATCTGCAAAAATCTAAAATGCTGAAAAGCCTATAACTTGCTTGTTTCAAACCCAATTCATGATTTGTTTATTGCACAATTTAAAGGACATCATATATAAGCCATCCCTAAAGAGGATTTTCAGAGAGAGAAATCACCATTTGTGCTGCTAGGCTTTGTGTAACTAAGTTTCTCTCAATTTCACTATACTAGAGACATTCAAAGTAGATTTGAGCCTCCACCTATTCAACCTGTGAGAGTTCAAGAGCATATAGAAAAATCAATATGATGTTACTGTTGCCCTAGTGCAGATCTTGTATGAAGCCATAGAGCAATCCATTCTACAACAGTTTGTACGCAATCAGTTAACCACCGCTACTAATTAAAATCTTTGAGTGGAGATCTTAGAATCACGAACACGTTAGTTTGTGTGCAGCAGTCCATAATAAAAGAGTTCATAGATTTGAAACTAATTGTATTAACAACAATAAATACTACATGAGGTAGCAATATAGATTTAAGGTTAAGTATATTGTACAACTTCAACTCTATTAGTTAATATGTTGCCTTGAGAATTGTTCAGGTTAAATTCTTCTCAGATTTTTAACTATAAAACAATAGTTCTATTGGTTTTCCAAAAGTCATTATTTATGGTGTCTATCTGATCTGTGCTTGTTTGATATGTTACTCAATTTAATCAAGTGCATAATTAATTAATAATTTGGTTATAAGTTAATGAATTTGTGACAACCGAGGCCTAAAACTCAAACATATATTCATACACACTTTTCTTTTCTTTTTATTTTTTGAGAAACCAGACCCAAAAGCTTGCTAGATTGATAAAAAACAGAGATTACAAAACATCACAAGATACAAGAGGAGCTATGTCGTCAGGGACGAATTCAATCCAGACCTGAAGCTCTTTGCCAGACTTAGAATTTCTGGCAAGATTCAGTTAATGCATATGTATAAGATTCATACACACGTATTGCATATGTATAAGATTCATACACACGTATTGCATATGTATAAGATTCAGTTAATCATTCACCCACGAATTTGTATGGCTCCGCTAGTACGTATGTATGTATGTAGTACGTACAACACAAAAAGTCAAAAAGATGCGTGATTCGTCACTACATATCTCGATGACGGAAAATCTCCTTGAATTGTACATGTGTGCCATGTGGTAAGCTGTTTGTCTTTCATATCACCAATTTGTTGTCTGGGGATCTGGACTTGCTTATGTATCTGTTGTAAAGCTCATAGGCGAATCACGCAAAAGATCTGATTTTTCAGTGTCATAAAATCATGCATCTCTGTGTAGATTATAAGAAAGCGAATCACGCAAAAGATCTGACTCATTAGATTATAAGAATGGAAAAGTTCTTTTTTGACCAGCTTATTTAAGTTGTATAAGAAAGCGAATCACGCAAAAGATCTGACTCATTAGATTATAAGAAAATGGAAAAGTTCTTTTTTGACCAGCTTATTTAAGTTGAAAATTCTGTATTAAGGTTACGTTTGGGATTCGTTTATTTTATTAAAATTGAAAATATTTTTTTGAAAATATTATAGATAAAGGTAAAAGTTAGTTGAAATAGTACACTGAGGTCTATAAATAATATTAAAAAGTACAATGGACTTATGAATAGTATCAAAAATATGCTGAATTGTAAAATAAACAGACTTTTTAAACTAGAGCCAAACACACACTAAAAGTACTGTAAATAAATCTAAAAGTTGGATAAAATAGTACAGTGATACTCATGAATAGTATCAAAAAGTGACATAAGACCTATAAATAGTAACAAAAATAAGCTGAATAGTAACAAAACTAAGTTAAATAGTAACAAAAATATGCTAAATAGTAAAATAAGTTGTCTAATATAAGCTATTCCAAACGCAACCTAATAAGTCCAGCACCACACTAAGTGTCTGTTTAGCATGATTAATTTTGCCAACTTATTTTACTATTTAGCTTATTTTTTCTACTATTTATGAGTCTCACTGTACTTTTTGATACTATTCATAAGTCTCACTATACTATTTCAACTAAATTTTACTTTTATTTACAGTACTTTCAACAAATAGTTTTCAATTTTTACAAAATAAGTGAATCCCAAATAGATTCTAATTTTCACAACTTTACCATAACTTGTTATGTGGCGACTTGTAAGCGGTGAAATCATGGACTTACATAAATTCACCGTTTTATTTCCCCTATTTAGTAGTGGCAAAGTTGTGAAAATTGGTACAGTGCAAGACTTACTCTAAATAAAATAAAAAATAAAAAAATCTGACTCATGGAAAACGTTGGCGTTTTTGAAGGGTATTTTCATTTAAAAAAAAAAAAAAGGATTTTGGTTTATTGTTAGTGAAATTGCCAATTTATGGATATTTTAACGTGATGTTTTCTAAAGCGGGCATCATTGTTAGTAATATACCATATTAATGGTATGTTTGGATATTACTTATTTTATTGAAATAGAAAACTTATTGCTAAAATTACTATAGATAAATATAAAAGTTAGTTGAAATAGTACAGTGGAGCCTATAAATAGTACCAAAAAGTGCAGTGAGGTCTATAAATAATTGCAAAAATAAGCTGAATAGTAAAATAATTTAAATTTTTAATCGATTTCCAAGCGCACACCAAATATCAAATATGTCCGTATGACAAGCCTGCGTGTTTCATTTGGCTCAAGATTAAAATAAATAAAAAAAATTGTAAAAATAGGAAATAACAAACAAAAAAGAAAAAACCGATAGAGGGGCTTGGCGGTGACAAAATTTGGGAATGTGGTGGCTTGCAATGGACTTTGCACCAAAATCCAATATGGCCTTGAACAAGGGAGGTTAGATGCATTTGAAGGCCTTAGACAAAAATTGACATGAGGTTTTTTATAGTTTAAAATATGATTTTAAAAAAAGTAAGTATTACTTAAACTCTATTTAAAATGCAAAATTACTAATTAACCACACATACTTTTTTTTTTTTTTGGAGAGAGCCTATCAACACAAAAAATTTGACAAAACTTTTTACATGATGTAGCAAATTGATTGTGGTAAGTAAAAATGTGATGTTAGTGGTAGACTTAGACAAGAATTAGTAAAGTTAACCGACTCAACTTTTGAGAAAAATGTTGTGAAATTTTTGTATATTGCTTTTTTTTTAGAAGTGCTACATTCACAATATTTTCACAATAAATATTAGGTGTTAAGCTGTTACCGGTAATTTGAAACCACTACCAAAATTATTTTTTGTCCACTAATAATAGCCAATAACAATCTAGTACTTATGGTTTGTTGCGAAAAATGTTATGAACGTAATATTTTCCTCATTTTTTGTTCTTGTTTTACATTTAGTAAAAATTTATTTTATTTATTGGCTAATATTTGGACTTAGTTAATACGATTACAATGAAAGAAATAACCCTATTAGTTAAAATTTAGGGGCCTTAGTAATTGCTTCATTTGTCTATACTATAGAGCTGGCCCTAGCCTTTAACCTCTATTGTCTTTGAATCAAAATTTAAACATGTTGTGGAAGCTTAAAGAAATCCTTTCGGGACTTGGTGCCTGTTTGTTTGCACTTTTAGAAGGCAAAAAGCGCTTTTTGAAACCCAAAAAATTATATGATTGGTTAGATTTTAAATGCAGCTTTAGCTAAAAGTTGTGTTTTGAAATTGTGAAGGAAGAGGACATTGGCAGAAAGCAGCGCGAAGGAGCCTTTTGATAAAGCTAATGCGCGTTTTATCAATATTACCGTTGGAGGTAGTGTTAAATTACCAAATTGCCCACTGTGCTGCTCTCCATGCTACTCTGCTACAGAACAAACACAACGACTACAATCACAACAGTCATAACAATAACATATATATATATATAGGACACAGAAGCCATTGACCCATCTGGACTGCGTTGGGAATGAAGATGAGCGACGACACAAAGATGAGAGCTCCCTAGAATGTTCTTGAATGAGGGAGAAAAGGAAAATCTTATTGCAGAGAGAGCTAGTGGATGTTCTGGAATCAAGTAAAAAAAAAAAAGAGACGAGAGCTGGAGAAAAAAAGAGAGAACGAGAGCTCCAAGAAGGTTCTTGAATGAGGGAGAAAGGGAAAATAAAAGAAGGGGGTGATAGAGATAGTGGACACGTGTGTGAAGGATAAAAACAAGAAGAAGAAAAAAAGAAAAAGAAAAAAAAATGAAGTGTGTGGAGGAGAAAAACAAGAAGAAAAAAAAAAGAAATGAAATGTTAGGATGAAAGTGAAATGAAGAAAGGAAAAAGATATAAAAAATAAAAAATGCTCCCACAATATTTTCACAATAAATTTTAAGTAACAAATTGTTATTAGCTAATATTGGTGAGTAAAGATATAATTTCAGTGGTGGTTTCAAATTAGAACTAGTAACAACTTTCCACATAAATTTTGTTGCGAAAATATTGCGAAAAATGTTATGAACATAACACTTCTCATAATAAATTTTACACAATAAGTTGTTATTAGTTCTCATTTGGACCTACTAGTGACATTATTATTTTTTTATCTACCATTAACAACTTGTCATATAGACTTTATTGTGAAATTTTTGTAAAAATGTTGTGTCTATAACTTGCATTAAGAGAGATAATTAAAACAAAGAATTATCTTTTATATATATATATTGTTCTTTTTGGTAATTTACAACTCAAATCTCTACTTTTATAAGTGCTAGCCAAACACTTAACTTTTTCAAAAAGAACTTTTTAACAGTTTTTATCAAACACTTAGCTTTTTCAAGAAGCTTAATTTCATACGGCACTTTTTGAAAACTCCACTTTTTCAAAAAACCTAATTTCAAAAAACTGAACCAAATTCACCCTTGATTCACTCCACCGCTACTATTGCCACATTTTGGATCGTGACATCAAGCCCATGAAGCTCTTTGTCAATGCATGTAACCAATTCATATTACAAGCGGCAAAGGCACTAGCCATCACATTAAGGGCCCATTTGGATTGAAGAGGGAGGGAGAAGAGTGGAGGAGAGCAGAGTGTTGTTAGATGGAAATAAGCTAATTTCTGGTCAACTTTACTCTATTTATCTCTATTTCCCCTCCTGCCCCCTTAATCCAAACAAGTTATAAGAGATTTTATATTTTCTAGTTTGTTTAAACTACACTATCCTTATTAGGGCTGTCCACGGGTTGGGTTGGGTCAATTTTGGACCCAACCTGGACTCGACCCACCGGCGTCGGGTGGAGGGGCAGAAGAACCCGTAACCGACTGCCGAAAAAATCGGTCGAGTCGATTTCGGGTGCGGGTGAGCGTCGGTCGAGCCGGGCGGGTCGCTAGAATAAAGAAAGCATTGAAATATGGAAAAAAAAGCGTCGTCGGAATCTGAAAAAACTCACAGGATTCTAGAAAAACTAGTCGGATTCTGCATTTTCTCGCCGGATTGTACATGTTTTTGCTGAAAATCGCTAGGATTTGGCCGGATTTCCTCGAATCGAAGCTTGATCTCGTCGGATCTCCTCGATTCGAAGCTTGTTATCGCCGGATCTCCTCGAATCTAAGCTTGATCTTACCAAATACGATGGAGTTCTCTTTAGATCTCCTCGTATCTAAGCTTTATCTTGCTAGAGTTGGCCGGATTTAAGCATATTTGAGTGAGGATTTGAGCGGATTTAAGTAAAGAAATGCCAAACGTCGCCGGATCGGAGCTGAGAAACCTAAACGTAGCCGGATTTTAGCTTCTTTTTGAGGTTTTGTCGGGCGGGTCGGGTAGATCAGGTTTTTAAGGGCGAAACCCGTCACTCAACTCGCTGGGGTCGGGTTCTGAAGACTGAGACCTGTCACTGACCCGTCGGAGGTGTCGGTCTGGCCGTGACGGGTCGGTTTCGGTCGGGCTAATCGGGTCCGACGGGTCGTCGGGTACTCTGGACAGTCCTAATCCTTATTGTTGTCGTCTTTGTTGAGTTATTGATGCATTTTGGCTGCTAATGATTGAATTATTTCATTTGTAAAATGTGAAGGGGAAATGTGGGTTGTTTAATTTTTAGTTTCCTTTTCCTTTTTATTCCTTTTTTAATATTTTTTATAATTTGTAGAATGTGTTTTGAGATTTTGGTCAATGCAATTGGTGGTTTGGGAGGTTTGATGGAGGTTAGAAGGCTGGGTACAGTAGCTGTCAAGATGAAGAAAGATTTCATAAAGTTTTATTATTTACGAAAACCCTTTAAGGAATATTTTTTATTATTATTGTTATTTTTTGTTTCTCAAAAAACGGAAACGTGGGTTTGAATCACAATAATAATTAATATTTTATTTGCTTAGCTAGAGAGATAGACAACGAATTAATGTTAATATGTTAATATTTAAACCGAGGGAGAGAGAGTAACAAATGGGTATAGGTTTTTCTTTATAAAGGGGGCTTTCAACATGTCGATCGAAGACCACAAAACTACGCAGGTCTACTTTTGTTCGTCTTGTCTTGCAGGCCAATTCCACATTGGTCTGAAGTTCCAGATACACAACAGACCTGCTTTGAGTGCTACAGCATTGAGAAGTGCAAGACCACAACATCTTGAGGTAGCCTCATATGTATATAATGTAAATGGTCATTTAGAAGTTATTTTTCGAGTATATACATTTATATTAAACGAATATATCTTTGGCATAAAGGGTTATAATTATTTTGTACAATCTTAACTTTGATGTTAAAATTATGAGTGCTGAAAGATTGGTCATAATCACTGTCAGCCGTGCAGTTCTATTGAAGCTAAAACAGAATGTGGAGGCTGAAGATAGGAGAGGGTAGCAATGACCCTTACCTCCTTAGCACAAATAACTTTGCTGGAAGACAAACATGGGTGTTTGACCCTGAAGCTGGTACCCCAGAAGAGCGAGCTGAGGTTGAAGAGGCTCGCCAAAATTTCTACAAGAATAGACGTCAAGTCAGGGCCAGCAGTGATCTTCTATGGCGAATGCAGGTACCCTTCAAGCCTCCTACCCTCCTAGCTCTCCTCTCTCCAATTTATACTGATATGGTTTTCTCCACAGTCCAAGTAGGAATTTTTACTTTTTTAGCTATGAGTTTTTAATTTTGTATTTTGTATAGTCAAATCCTATACATCCTATATATATATATATAGAAGTTCAAACATATTGAAATTTTCACTTATTAATTATTATTATTATTTTTAGTAATAATCGCATCTTTATAGTTATAGATTCTCTTCCTCCGTTCGTTTTTGAAAGTAAGCTAGATCATTTATGTTTCAATTTTTTTTTTCTTCTGAATCAATGTTAATTTACTTGATATATAACTATTACTTTCTACTTCTTTTCATGTTTTCCTTTGTTAATATGAAACCCCGGGGGGGGGGGGGGGGTGAAGTGGATGCAAGAATGAAGCCAGAATTTTAATTGAGGTGGGTCAAAGTTTGAAAATAATTTTTTTTTCCATGAAAATCCAAACTAATATCCACTTTGTATTAACAAATTATTAACAAAGTAATATATAAAATAATTGTTTTTGAATACATTGCAACACAATTTTCTACAATAATGGAACTTAGACTTCTTTTAAAATAAATTAATGAGAGAAGTAGATTGTGGATATAGTCATATATAATCGCAGGAGTAAGAAATTCATAATAAGTAGAGAAAAGAATAATGAATTAATGAGAGCAGTAGGCCAAAAGAATAAATAAGTATTAAATTTAAGACAAAGTTTAACAACAAAATTAGTTGTAATCTAAAACTATAATCTTACTCATTAAAATAAACATTACTACATATTTTAAAGTCTAATCACTAAATTTCAGGTTATTTACTTTTTTAATATACATGTCCAGTTTTGTGTCAATCAGATATTATTTACTATATGATTTATAAGCTTATATTTTATTTATAATTTTAAATTACAAAAATTTTCAATTTAAACAATTTATTGATGATATACCATTGAGCTTTAATTTCTAGGATATAAGAAGGCGATGTAGTCTAATGGTGGATTTGTCAAAATTTCACCTCCAATAAAAATATATTGAGTAAGATTGTAGTCTAAGGCTATATCGAATTTCATAGCTAAACTTTGTCCTTAAGTTTAAATGACATGGCCATCAAAGCAATTTAATGCTTTCGAATTAAACTTAGGTAAAATCCCCAAAATATAGAGTGGTTTTAAATCCATAAACCATTTCACAACTTTGACGTGATACACTATAAGTGATTGTTTATCACTTACATGAACTCGCTATTTTTCTTTTAATGACTCACACTCTGGTACATTGCAGTTGTTGCAAAAAAGTTGTATAATAATTTGTAGTACTAGATATCTTCCAAAACACAATACATTAGGTAGATATAGCAAAACAAGTCAAAATTTGCTAACCCGACTCGAAAATATCTGACTCGTATCCGAATATTTGGACTCAAAACAAAAACGAATTGACCAGTGACCTAACCCAATTTTTTTTTTTTTGCAAGTCAACCCGAATCCAACCCATTTTTTAAACTTTTTTTTTTTGTAAAAAAAATTAAGATATTATTGGTTTAATTTTATGTTGTGAGTTTTACAGCACACAAGTCAAACTCAATTGGCAATATATAATGGAAATTATTATTATTATTATTATTATTATTATTACTTTTTTTAAAAAACGTACATCATTTTTTTTTTACCATATTCGGAAAATGCCATTTAGAAATATATATTTAACATCATTTAGATATAATGACTTTAAGGAAATAATTAAGACCTTTACATAATTGCATGCAAATGAATCGAAAAATGAATAGTTGAGGTATTCTGTAATGAGTAAAGATTTTATATATCAAATAAAAAGTACATGCCAAGATAATCTGGTTACAATAAAGTTAAAACCATATATTTAAAATTATATACATATATATATGAGAAGCATTCAATAGTGTGAAAAGAGTGAAGCCAAAATATATCAATGAAATTAGCATAAATTATGAATGCTTAGTCTTATTTTTTAAAACTTCAAGTACAAAATAAACGGCTTTTCAAAATAAATTTTATTATTTTCTGAAGTGTGTATTGCTTAACAATGACATGGTTTTCATAAAAAAAATAATATATTAATAAGTAAACAATTAAACTTTAATGTATATTCTCAATTTGAAATAGAGTGCCAACTACAATTGATATTAGAATATAAAATTAGCTTTCAATATTGAAATTTTCTTATATGTTTTTATTCTTTGTGAAATTAGTTATCCAATAAGGCATTTGTAATTTTGTTTTATGTTTTGGGATTTTAATATTGTGTAGAATTGAAACTTGTGTTTTTATTTTAATTATTTTTTGTGCTATTTTGTTTTTCTTAGTTACGTTGGAATTTGTATAATTTTAAAATTATTGAATTAGTAATAATTTGTTTAGCTAAACTCATTCTTAATATTAGTGACGAATTCAAAGTAATAAGTTTTACATCAAGTAATTTGCTACATTAATTTCCAAAGAGCAAATACATTTTTTTTTCTTTAAAAAAAATTCATGTGAAAAAATATGGGTCAACCTGACCCACAACTCAAAGGACCTGACCGGTCCCTAGCCCACTTAAAATGACCCATTTTGACCTGCAACCCAGTTGGTTTGGTCCGAACAGCCCATTTGCCACATTTAATCTCCTAATAAAATTTACTTCAGTTAAATTCAAGCAGATGGGATGCTACAATGCAATCACGTGTTTATATGGACATATTCAAGCACAAAAGTAAACAATTTATAACAAGTAGAAAGGGTCTTATCAATGGGTGCTCTTAGGACAATTCTTAAATTTTAGGCAATTTTTGACACAATTTTTATAAGAAATATAAAAACCGACAAAATAGTTAAAAAATTTTTTTTGTCCCCATAAAAGTTTTTTAAAAATAATTCTTAAATCAATGCACTAAAGTATCTATTAACTTTTCCCAAAAAATAATGGAAAACCAACTAATTAATTAAGTGCAAAACACTCATCAAAAGTTCTGTCACCAAGATCCTCAGCACATAAGCCAAAAAAAACATAATAGCATCTAAAAAGTTTTTTTTTTTTTTTAATCTCATAGATACGTTATCACTTCAGACGAAAATATGTCTACCTCCAATATTAATAAATTAATCCCAACTTAAATTTAGTTAGCCATAACTGAACATGCGTCAACTCCATTAGGACCTTTAATTCCATATAGATATTGTTCATTTTATAAAATCAAGAATAAATAAATAAAAATAAATTAACATAAAACCCAATTTAAGAGAAAACCCCCTATTGATTACACCTAAAACTTAAGTAGTCTTAATCATTTGATCATATCATGAAATTAAAACTTTGAACCTGCTACTGGAAACCTTAATTTCATATGTGAACCTTAATTTCATTGGAAGCCACAAATTATTCTAATTCCTAAATCATAAATTCAAAATGTTTTCAATTCATTGATTACTCTCAAATCTATATTAATTTTACCCAATTAAAGTTAGAAAAACCTAATTAAATGTACTGGTTACATATTATGGATTCAATCGTATTTAAAAATTACAAGAACGACCACCACGCACCCTTAGTGCGGTAATCACTCTACAAGTATAAATGCTTATGGGATGTGGGGAGGAGGCAAAAACCGGGGTTCAAGCCTCTAAGAGGGAGTTTTACACACATATACACTTAAGACACATTTGATAAACTGTAATAAATATTGTAATATAATAGATATTCCTATGGCATAACTATTTGGTTGTTTGGTTATGTTATTATTACAATGAATAGTTATTCATTATGAATAGCTATTCTTCAAAATGAGGAATAACTATTCTTCAAAATGAGGAATAACTATTCCTTATCAAAAGTACTGAATATCTATTCCTTCACCTTATGTAGGGAAATTATTGTATACTCCCGGAGTATCATAAATGTGTACTCCCTCCTCTCACATAAATAGTGGGTCCCACTAATTAAATTCATGGTAGGATCTACCATTCATGTGAGAAGGGGGAGTACGCATTTATGGTACTCTGAGAGTACCTAATAATTTTCCCCTTATGTAATAACTTTTTTTAAAAATTTCCTAAAAATCCATTAGTTGCCACATCTTCAAAAGGAAAGAAAATAAATTTTCCTTCTTGTTAATTATTAGCTCTAATTTGAACACCCTAAAATAAGTGTATTTTAAGAAATTTGACTTAAAAATGATTTAATTACACCTTTTTATACTCAACTAAATTGTGAATGCATATTCAAAATTCTATTCCTAAATAGTTACCAAACTAATGAATAGTAATACTTATTACATTCCAACTTAATGTATTTCTTGTAATAATTATTCATATTCCTAGGTAATAATTATTACAGTGTACCAAACGTGCTCTTAGATTAGACTAGAGTATAAATTCTATTTTGTATATAAAAAAAAATTACAAGAGCGAAAAGCCCTAATTTAATATAATAAATATAATAACTAAAGATACAATTAGTTAGATCACCTTAATCCAAACATAATCTAAACTAAGAGTTATGAATTTTAACTAGGATCCTCAGTTTTTTTTTTCCTTAAGCTATCAATTTAATGGTTTAACGTCGAGAACACAAAAATCCCCTACTTATGCATAAAACTTCAAATTTTATAGCCGAAACATAAAAAAGACAGCTTAACCCTAGCGTTGAAATCTCTCAAGTATTCCTATCAAAGCACTAAGAAAAAGTGAGTTGGATTCGTTAAAGGGGAAAAAAGCTAACAAACCTTGGTATCTTTTAGTGTTCAAGTGAATTGGTTAAAGAGTGTCATTGCTCAATGAAATTCTATGGTATTAGTCAGTTTTGCTACTGCTCATACTTCTAAAGCCTTAGAAATTGTTGACACTGACACCATCCTTTCTTTAATTTACAAAATTATTGCAGTTTTTGAGAGAGAAAAACTTCAAACAAACAATTCCACCAATAAAGATAGAGGATGGAGAAGAAATCACAGATGAAAAGGCCACAAATGCATTGAGGAGGGCTGTCCATTTCTTTGCGGCCTTGCAGTCTAGTGATGGTCACTGGCCCGCTGAAAATGCTGGCCCAATGTTTTTCATTCCACCCATTGTGAGTTATATTGTTGTCATTATTGTTCAATGTTGTGATCATCATAGACTATTTAATGACACGCCTGCCACTGAATTATTTTGGTGTTCATCTTCATCTAACTGCTAATTGTCTTTATTAAATCCAAAAATATGCAGGTAATATGTTTCTACATTACAGGACATCTTAATACTATTTTCCCTGCTGAATATCGAAAAGAAATCCTTCGTTACATATACAATCATCAGGTACATATTCTTTGATGTTTTATAGAATAAGTAATTAGAGTTTTTGTGGAATTTGTTACTTTAGTCTTTCATTTCTTCTTCTATTTAATTTTAATTTTTCACAGTTCAAACTTTATGTATAGCAACTATGCAAAAAAATATTCAGCAAAAAGCTATGTTATAAATTTATCATTATTAATTAGAATGAAGATGGTGGCTGGGGATTACACTTAGAAGATCACAGCATCATGTTTAGCACAGTTCTCAATTATATTTGTATGCGAATACTTGGGGAGGGACCTGACGGTGGTCAGGACAATGCTTGTGCAAGAGCACGGAAGTGGATCCTTGATCGTGGTGGTGTTACACACATACCCTCTTGGGGAAAGATCTGGCTTTCCGTATGTCCTTTTCTGCAAAGTTTCATATCAAATTATAGTTATACATGGATAATAATTTGTATTGTAAATTAAAATCTACTTGTATTGCTTTCACCAAGAATGATGAATATTTGCTGGTAATTAATTCTATTATGCAATGTTGTAGATACTTGGCATGTTTGAATGGACTGGATGCAATCCAATGCCACCAGAATTTTGGCTCCTTCCTTCTTTTCTTCCCATTCATCCAGGTTCATACAATATGTACTTATTGCTTCATTACATATATCATATTTTACAATTCTATTTAATTTAGATCCTTATTACATAGTGGAATGTTTTTTTTAACACAGTTAGGATAATGTAGAAATAAGGTTTGCCCCTCTATTAGATGCCTCTGCCACTGTTGAGGATTTACTCTTCTTCGACCATAGAACTTTCTATATTTTTATTTGAAAAATGATATGTCCACAACATTTTTACAACATTTTTACAACAAATCCTAAGTGGCAGGATGTTACTGGTTGTTATTGTTGGGGCAAAAAATTAATCTTAGTGTTAGGTTCAAATTTGAACCAATAACAACTAACCACCTATGATTTGTTGTAAAAATGTTGTAAAAATGTTGTGGACGTAGCACCTCTCTTTTTATTTTAGTTAAAACTATAACAAATTTTTTTTTTGTGCCTAAACTGTAGCCAAAATGTGGATCTATTGTCGGTTGGTGTACATGCCTTTTTCATACTTATACGGGAAAAGATTTGTTGGTCCAATTACACCTCTAATTCTTCAATTAAGGGAGGAGCTCTATACTCAGCCTTACAATGAAATTAAATGGATGAAAGTGCGGCATCTATGCGCAAAGGTGAGTTTACCTAATTTTCTCCTCATGGTTGATATGTGTGCATTCACATATAGGCTCTTAATAATTTCTTCATATGCATTGGTTCTTCAAAACTATTATTACAGGAGGATCTCTACTATCCCCATCCTTGGATACAAGATCTGCTTTGGGATAGTCTATACATATTGACTGAGCCTCTTCTTACTTGTTGGCCCTTAAATAAGTTGGTCAGAGAGAAGGCTCTCCATGTAACAATGGAGCACATTCATTATGAAGATGAGATTAGTCGATATATTACCGTAGGAGTTGTGGAAAAGGTAAGTCGATTCTATAGTCAAGAATAGCAATTAACATGGCTAACTTAGGCTTTATAACATCAATACTAATGCCATTTGCACTTAACAGGCAATATGTATGCTTGCTTGTTGGGTTGAAGATCCAAATGGGGATTATTTCAAGAAACATCTTGCTAGGATGAAAGAATTCATATGGATTGCTGAAGATGGAATCAAGATGCATGTTAGTACACATGTTTCTGTAAAACATTTGTGGAACATTTTACCTATTTCTTGAAGACTTAAATTTGAGTTTATATTGAACAATCAATGATGATATTCTTTAAAATAATTCTTTTATAGAGTTGGTTATGTAATCAGTATATACATTTATATAGATTAATTTATGTCAATCTGAGTATAAGCCCAATTTCAGTATACATAGCTCCGCTTTATATTTTTATCTGTAATAGGACATTGCAAGAAATATAGGAATTGTTGACCTTGATTTATGTCATCTATATGCAGAGTTTTGGTAGTCAATCGTGGGATGCGAGCTTGACTATTCAAGCTCTTCTTGCTAGTGATCTCACTAGTGAAATTGGACCTGTATTGGCAAGAGGGCACAACTTCATAAAAATATCTCAGGTATGATTTTCAATTCTTAAAAAATGTCATTACCTAGTATTGATTCAAATATCTCAGATATGATTTTCAATTCTTAAACATTGCAAAGGTCAGGGACAATCCTTCTGGAGACTTTAGAAGAATGTACCGTCACATTTCTAAAGGATCATGGACTTTCTCTGATCAAGATCAAGGATTACAAGTTTCTGATTGCACTGCAGAAGCTTTGAAGGTAACTAACTTTGTTTAATACTTGATCGAAATCTAGAGTTTCCCTTTACCCATAATCAATTAGTTTGTCACCAATTCTCCTATGCTTTACAGTGCTGCTTGCATTTCTCAATGATGCCACCAGAGATTGTTGGTGAGAAAATGGAACCTGAGCGGTTGTTTGATGCTGTGAATATTTTGCTTTCCTTACAGGTGAAGATTAACTTTCCCTAGTGGTGTATCTTTATGCATGATTATTTTGAATATTTAGGCATGAATAGGTCATTTATGTTACATTATTACAATAATTCTAGGACCATATCTTTTCTCACAATTATTATATGTGACTAACTGTGAGTGGTGGAGAAAAAGTGACGAGTCCTTATAAAAGTGATAGGCAATTAGCCATAGTTTGGCACATAAGATAGTTGTGTTCAATGGTGTGGTAAAGATTGTGGTCCTAGAATAACTCACATAATAATGGATCAACAATTTTTAACAAGAAGAAAATTAATTAACCAAATTGAGAGGGACTTTTATTTCTAAAGCTTCTTCCCCAAAATTATCTTTATTTTTTAGTATTTTCTATTGTTATTAAAAAAAAAAAAAGCCAACTCTTTATGCGTAGTGAAATTCGCTATGAAGGAACTTTGTTAATTTTTCTTAATTAGTTGTTTGTTAATTTCCTCATTAATTATTCTACCATGTTTATGTCAATCATGCAGAGTAAAAATGGTGGTTTAGCAACTTGGGAGCCTGCTGGAGCTGGGCATTGGTTGGATGTTAGTACCTTAACCATATTGGAATGATGTTAAAAAAGTCTATTGGAAATAAATTAAAATTATCTATGTCGTTAAATTAATGCGTAATTATCTTTTCATCAATAAGAGTGGCCCCTATGGATAAATATCACCCTATTGATTAAAAGATGAGAGATAGACACTTTAGATTATTTGGTTATGTTTATAGGAGAGTGATTAGTGCACTAATGAGAAAAAAATGTGTTGATTCAAGTTGAGAGAATAAAAAAAGGGATTGCAATAAAATAATATTAATAGAATTAATTAAAAATAAGACATGCCAATTAAGAAAGTAAAAGAACAAATGAGTCATATGGCTTTAGATAAATATATTTATTGAAAAAAAAAAAATACATGTGGCTGTCACA
Organism: Castanea sativa; assembly: GCF_040712315.1. Taxonomy (NCBI): domain Eukaryota; kingdom Viridiplantae; phylum Streptophyta; class Magnoliopsida; order Fagales; family Fagaceae; genus Castanea; species Castanea sativa. The sequence continues at coordinate 62,534,643 of NC_134017.1, forward strand.
ACTTACTAGTCTATTGAGGATCCATTGTTGATCCTCACAAATTTTGGAACAAAGTCTTGATTGTTGTATCATATATTTGTGAAAAATTAATCATGTATTTTTTTCCCTCTCAGTTGCTTAACCCCATAGAATTCTTGGAGGATATTGTTGTTGAGCATGAGTATGTTGAGTGCACTGCATCGACAATCCAAGCTTTAGTTTTGTTTAAGAAGTTGCACCCAGAGCATAGGAAGAGAGAGATTGACAGCTCCATTAGAAATGCAGTTAGATACATTGAAGACACACAAATGCCTGATGGTTCATGGTATGGTTCACTAAATATGTATTATTATAATTATTATTTTGGCTCTATATAGATGTATTTACTACAGAATAATTTACATGATGAATCTTCCCTACAGGTATGGATTTTGGGGAATTTGTTTTATATATGGTACATGGTTTGCACTAGGTGGATTGGCTGCGACTGGCAAGGCTTACCACAATTGTCCTACTATTTGTAAAGCTGTTGATTTTCTACTTAGAACACAAAAAGATGATGGTGGTTGGGGCGAAAGCTATCTTTCATGCCCAAACAAGGTAGGGTTTCACCAATCTATAAGCATTTTGATTTTTTATCTTTTCATAATTGAAAGTTCGGATTTGTGTGAAACACAAGAGTTTGTTTAGATCCCAATTTTTGAATTATGGCTAGATTGTTTTTACTCTAACTTATCTAAATGTGGAACAAGAGTAAATGAAGTGCAATTACCGGATCTACTCTAGTGCATACACGTGAATAATAAACAATAAAAGTAAAGTACAAGAATAAGGGAAGAAATGTGCAAACACAAGATAACACCAAAACGTGTTATCAAAGAAGAAATCGAAAAACTTGGCGAAAAACCTCTTCGCGACCCTCCAAGCCAAAATCGATCCACAAGTGAATAAGTTGGAGTACACGAATAGCAAAAGACCCTTCAAACCTAGTCTACCCAATGTACTTGAGCCCTCCAAGCTCCTGCTACCAATGGACTTCTTGGAGTCTTGTCTTCACTAGCTTTCTAGATCCCGCATTACACCCGATTGCATCTACCAAGCCTTGTCGGCTTCTTTTGGCAAATCCCTAAACCTTCCCAAGCTCCAAAACATTATCTACACTCTGAAAAGATGTGGGTTGTGTTTGGGTACAAATCTCCTCTCAAGATTTGGCAATGGGAGAGGGAAGGAGAAGAGACTACAATGATATCTCACTTACGATGAGTAGCTCTCTCTCTAGATGATGGGTGTGTTGTGTTGTAGAAACCTATCTAGGGTTTTCTTTCTGAATATAGTCTCTCTTACTTTTGTGGGTAATGAGGGTATATATAGCATAGGTGAAGGGCAAGAAAGTCACACTTAAAATCCTCCAAGTAGAATGTTTCACGAGTACTTCGCGAGATGGTCTGTCTCGTAAAGTACTCACGAAATGCAGCCTGACACTTGACTCTTCAGCTTCCAGTATGTGTTTTTCACGTGTTTTTTTCGCGGGAACCCTTATCGCGAACTTCTTGTGAGCTAGTCGCGAAACTGCTCTAATCTTCAATTCATGCTCGATACTAAACCCAATACAATAAAATCCCACAAAATACAAGGAACAAAATTAATGTAATTATAACACTTTTTGTCATGGAATAAAGCCAACATAAATTATAGCTGTAAATCACAACTTTACAATAATTAATATCTTTCGTTATATATGTTAAAATATAAATAAGAAAGCAAAGAAAAACATATAGATGTAGAAGGGAAAAAAAAGTAAGAAAAGTATTATTATGATTCCTCTGGATGAGCTAAGTTTATAGAGAAAAGCTTTTATATGTTACACCATTAATGTGAAAAAATATTAGAAAATAAAAAAATATTTTAGAAAATAAAAATGAGATACTATCATTAAGACATGAGAAAAATATTTTGTTACAGATGATTGGTACTAATATATTATCCTGCGAATATTTTAGAAATAAATAACATATTATATCTTATTAAAAATTAATTACATATTCTTGTGAATCTCGTGGATATGTGACCAGTTCTATATAATATTTTTGACAAAAAGTTAAATAACAAACTCTATGTTTAATTATATAGGAATATGTACCTTTAGAAGGAAATCGATCAAATTTGGTACAAACTGCATGGGCAATGATGGGACTTATTCATGCTGGACAGGTTAGTTTATAGTTCATTTATTACATTTTGTGGTATCATATGCTTTTCTTGAATAATTCTAATAGATACAATTTTACATGTAATAGGCTAAAATAGATCCGAAACCTTTACATCGCGCAGCAAAGTTGATAATCAATTCTCAAATGGAAGATGGTGATTTCCCTCAACAGGTATCTTCTTATTTGGCAAAGCTTCAAATAACATAAAGAAAGAAAAAGATATTAACAAGGAAAATTGTGTTTTTCCCTTGTCTAGTAAATTTCACAGTAGTTTGCACAGAGACCCAACTTATTGAAGCATGACTTTCTATGTCAAAATTCAAATAGAAAGGGGAGAAAGGAAAATTAAAACATCTAGTTTATTATGCTTTAGTTTTACTTACAATGCTTAGTTTTACTTACAATAATTGCAGTAAGGAAAATTGTTGAAGCATGAGTTTCTATTTCATAATTCAAATAGAAAGGGGAGAAAGGAAAATTAAAATATGTAGTATATTTTGCTTACAATACTTTCTGACCATTTATCACATGTTATGATAGGAAACCACTGGAGTCTTCTTCAAGAACTGCACGTTACACTATGCAGCATTTAGAAACATTTTTCCATTGTGGGCACTTGCAGAATACCGCAAGACTGTTTCATTGCCATCTAGAACTATGTAACTCAAAGATGCATAGTGAATTGTTAGTTCTGTTGGAACCATTTAGTTTTCTGTGTCTTATCCATCAATACCTTCTCTCTCTCTTTTGCAGCAACTGATGACTGTATAGAAGTTTATTAAATGCACCTGAACAAATGGGAATAAGATGTACAATATTATATGAACTACAAAAAAGATTGTTTTTTGCGACAAAAGAGCTAGTTTTTACAACTACAAAAAACCGTCATAAAACTAGCTTTTTTAACGGCAAGTCTCTTTCATCAATGATTACATGTCAAATATTAAAATATATTTGTGATGACAGAATGATTCTGTCGAAAATGCCTATGATTTTTGTAGAAAATATGATTTGTTTTGGAAGGAAGTGTTCCTACCTTACTTTTTTATGATGGCATAAAAATGTTTGTCGCTAATAAAGATAAGATCATCACACACAAGCACAAAATGTGCTGAGAATAGGACAAATAATTATTGTTTCAGAATGAATAACATACAACTAAGGAATGAAATAATTTGATTTACAAGGTAGGGATGGATCTAAATTCTGTGAGAGTTGACCGTTTGATTTAAAAAATGTTACTACTATTTCTTTAGATCTCATTTTTAGTAGTTTTTAGTTACTATATAAATAGTTGATTGTTTAAGAAAACCCACTGAAATTGATCCCTAGATAATAACATGATCAAAATAACCTAAAACCTCCGCCTAAAACCGAGGTACTAAGTAATTGATTCCCTCACCTGTTTATTCTTTCAATAAAATTTAGGAACTAACTACTCTTTTATCACTCCGTTCATCCCATGGCAAATTCCCTCATCATTGCATCTGATAATAATTACTTCTTGCTCTCCATAGGTTCATGCTATTCAAATTTAATTTGCATGGAATCAATTAATTGTGAAATTATTCATTTCTGCAAGAGGAGTCCTTCCTTTCATAACAAATATGAACCCTTATGTGGGACTCACACCTCCTATGAGAAGAGAGAGGTTTCCTTCCATAGGAGTAAATAATTTCTTGTGTCCCATGTGACTTTTAGTCTTAACATATTATATGTTCAATTGACTTCAAAACTTGGGGCTACTTTATACTGAAATTGCACTCCCATGTTTTCCCGTAAGCTAGATCAGTTTTATATCGGTGACATTTTTACAATTAAAAGATAGATGTAGAAGTAATGCGATTTTTTTTTTCTTTTTTGATGAGAAGTAATGAGAAACTTTACTTTTTTTTTCTTACCACTTTGAAAAGCCTATAAGTTTAGTAGAGTGTATGTAACTTTGAAAGGTTCAATAAGCGTATAAAACACCTATGAACATTCAAACCCCTAAACTTAACTGATACAAGATTATACTCAAACAATAAATGTGTGAAATGATAAGTACAAGAAATACTCAAAACAATAAACAACTTTAAACCATAATTAATCATAATACAACAGCAATTAATATGTAAGAGTAAGGGAAGAGAGATGCAAACACAAAGATAACACGGTGATGTGTTATCAAAGAAGAAATCGAAGTACTTGGCGAAAAATCTCTCCACCGCCCTCCAAGCGGTCATATAATCCATTAGAGAATGAAGTTGGGATACATGAATAGCAATAGACCCTTCAAGCCTAATCTACTCAGTGCACCTAAATCTTCAAAGCTTCTTACTTCGACAGGGTTACACTAAACCTTGTCTTCTCTAGTTTACTAGATCCCGCAATAAGCCCATTGTATCAACCAAATGAAATTGGTCCTCTTTTAACTGCTTCCTAAGCACCAAAATACCTCCTCACTGATATGGATATGGTAAGATAATGATTTGACAAATAAACCTCTCAAAGGTATGTCAATGGAGATGGTGAGAGTAGAAGAATTTGGAGAATCAAATGATTAAGATTGTGGATGAGTCAATCTTATTTTTCTCTAGGGTTTCTCTCTCAAAATTCTCTCTAGACCTTTCTACATTTCGTGGGTATAAAGGTATTTATAGAAAGGTACGTGAGGAATGTGAAAAGGCTTTTTTTTTTATCTAAATAGGGCATTTTGGCTAATTGGCCTCGCGACTGGAACTAGTCACGAGTCTGAGTCGCGAGATAATTGTCAGGCCAGACTGTACTTTTTGTCCTGTAGTGTTCCAGCTATCATGACCCTTCGTCTCCCTGCATGTTTCACACGTGTGGCACTTTGACGACATGCCAGTCGCGAGCCAGTCACGAGACTCTTTGGAGTGCACACATCTTGAGTTTTCTTTACACTCTCTCACACATTACCCTTACATAATTTCCACCTAAATACAGCGTATCTAATTGCTAAAATACAAGCAAATTTGGCACAGAATAAAGCCAACACATGATTGAATAACTTCAACCTTACAAAATTATGTTTATAAAAGACAATTTTAATCCTAGTTTCAAATTTTGGACATTGTGAAATGGAAGATTTCATGCGACAATTTTGGTTTGAAAATCATTAGCTAGCTTTTTGGGCTTATGGCTATTATTCAACACTTGTGTTTGAAACTAGTCAAAGACAAAATTATAGTTTCAAAGATTAAGTGGAATACTCCTATACTCTTGGTTTCAAGAATGGTTACCCTTAAGCCCCTTTATGAATTTGATCTTTACGATTTGAACTCCATAACTATGTCTATGATTTAGGGGATGAGATTCTTTCAAGGGGGGAAGAATGTAACACTCCAAGCCTTTTTCTTAAGCAAATTTTACATGTGAATAATATCTCAAGTGAATTTTATTTTTCTTTAAGATGGTTAATTATTTTTGCAAAGGTCTTTTGAATATCTAAAGCATATAATGGCATTTATGTGATTTGTGGTAATGAGCTTGGTGATTATTAAGGAAGTGAAGAAACTTAAGGGTAAAGTGGTAAATGTCTTCTCAAGATATTTGTAGTTAATGGTCCACAATTAGTACCACCCCCTCCTTGGATCCATATGGTTCTCTCCCTCTTCTTGTGTTCTTCTCTAGCTCCTTCTTCTCTTCTTGTTTTCTCCACCTCATGGCAGACCCATTGCAAGCTTCCTCTACTCACAACCACCCATTATCACCACTTAAAGCAACCTGAACCACACCAACACTGCTCCATTTTAATGGAGGCAACAAGTGTTCTCCTTGAGTTGCTGAAACAGTGGTGTAAAGGTGAAATTTTCTTGGATCCACTTCCTTATTGTTTTGGTTATGGTCTAAAGCTTGTGTAGAGTCAATCTCTTGGGTGGGTATAATATTTTGATATGGGTATTTCTTGTTGAGGATTTTTAAAAAGTGGGTAATGCAAGCTTCAAATATGGGTTGTGTGAGATGTTTCTTTTAGTTTTGTACAATTTATGGTTTTGTAAGAGTTTTGCTAAACTTTGTTTTGTGGTCATTTGTTGTGTTAATTTCTTAAAATTCTGGTGTTTATGTATAGTACCAATGATAAAATGGTTTGCTGAGGATGAACATATGATATTTCTCGAAAGGGGATATGAAGTTTGGTGTTCAAAAAGACCATTTGACCATACTTAATACTCAATTTGTTTCTTATAGAAACTCTGCACACATTGTAGTTAAAAGTTCATAATAACTACCATAGATTGAATCTGGAAGCCTAAGATGGCTATAATGAAAGCTAATACACATATCTTTTACTTGATTCAAGTCTCAAAGCATTTGGGCTAGTATAATAATTACAATGAATTTTCTTTTGGGACCCTAAACCTGTCAAGGACAGATATAAGTCAACTACTTTCAGTAAATTCTATTAAATTATAGAAAAATGATTTTGGACTGATTTTTTTGTGGTACATTGTATACATATAAGGGATTACCCCTATTTAATTTCAAGTTAGTCAAATAACTTTTCATGGACCAAACAATATTTACAAAAGGAATGACTTGCTGTGTAACGAATCTGAAAATATGACAAGTATGTTGCGACTTTGTGGAATTTACTTCAAACCTTTGTTGAGTGGATTGGCTTGTAAATTCATGCATTTTCTTCAAGATGTGCCTTACTTAGTTAATTTCTATAATGCTTTGGTTGTGTTATTGTCCTTTGGACCACTTTATGCTTGTTTGATATTCTTTGGGAATAGGTGACTTGGGATAGTCAAGTTAGGCTTTGGGCCCTCGATTTGATTTTAGGGGACCATTTTTGATCTATGGATAAAAGTTCAATGGTACTTTGCGATATGCCTTGTTATTGATAGGCTTGATCATTGTGTTTCTAGGTTTCAAGAATCTTGGTGATGGACCTAGTGATTGGATTGCTTGATTAGGTGGGGCTTGGTTAAGGTAAAATTGGCTGGCTTTACGAGGTAAGTAGCTTTCTAATGGAATTTTTGAAAAATAACTATGTTGCATAAGCTTTGTTTTTGGGTCAAACACATTTTGTAAAATTATATGGATATATGTTTTCATAGAAGTGTTGTGTTGTGACCCTATATATATTATTTTAATTGAAAAGTACATCATATTTTGTATTGTATTTGGGAAAATGCATGAATTCTTGACATGGAAAAATAAGCATCTTTTATTTAATCTTTGATATTGAATTCATGGTTTTTATGGTTTATTAGAAAATTTAAGGATGCTTATCTTGTCTTATTATTTGGGAAATTGATAGAAATTTTTTTTGATAAGAATGAAGTTGAAAACCTTACAAACTTTGGGGAAGTTAGATTATTTGAGATTTTTCTAAAACTACCTAAATATAAACTAGGTATTTGAAAGTAATGGAAACCTATGAGCTTTATGTGTTTTTAACACTATGCCGTGTGTGATTTCCCCGTGATCACCCGATTTGGTTTCCATAGTCTTTGTGACAACGAAATCAGATCCAGGTCAGTGCCCTTTCACTTTGGATGACGCGTTCTTCCCTACTGTTGATGAGGGGAAGAGATTCCTTGATTATGTGTGGGTGAGGCTACTACCCATGGGGCCAAAAGACCACATGCAAAAGAGATCCTATTTGATGTGCTTTCTCTGCTACCCATGGGGGGAGGGAAAAACGTTGAGGGTATGGGTGATGCTGCTGCCCATGGGGCCAAGAGACTGCATACCAAAGAGGACAATATCATGCCAGTTGTGAATGGGTAGATCCCCTGATCGATCTTTGTGGTAGTGTGGTATATTTGTGATAAATTACCTGATGTTAGATTTTATGGCTTTGGAATTATATTGTTAGTGCTCACAGATTATGGTATATAGTTTCAAAGTATTTACTTTAAGAAACTTTGTGTTCCATTATTTAATCATTATTGTCATACTATTATGGAAATGATCTTTCGGTATTCAGTTAGAATTCCCCAAATTAAAACATGATTTGTAAACTGTTTATCATCATGAAACTAGCATTTCCCTCACTCCCATTAATTATGCTACTTATTGGGCTTTAGCTCGTCCCACTCTCCAACAGCTTTTCAGATAAATTTGTTGTACCTTGGGCATAGAGCTTGTTTTATTGGTGGTGATTGGAGTATTATGCTAATTGAGAGATTTATGCTATGATTGGTTGGTGACTCAACTTACTAAATTTATCGAGGTCATAGCTAATTCTATCGGAGGTTGGGCTTTTGAGATTTGTTAGCCTTGGGCATAGTAGGCCTAGATTCTATTGTTGAAGTTGCCTATCTTAGGAACAATTGTGATTATATGTTGATCCATTTGGAGTTTTGGAATTTCATGTATGTTTGGAGGCATCATTTGTTATTTGTATTGTTTGTAAATGTCTCATAGAGTTCTGACTTATATTGTGGAGAGTTCACAATGTTTATTTATCTTTATCAAAAAAAAAATCCCCTACAATATCTTTTTAAGGCTCTGTTTTTCATACTTTGGACCCTTTTGGGTTTGGATCATGACACTTTCAATATAATAGTCAAACTTTGAATATAAGTTTGGTGCATGATAGATGCATGTCGTTGTCTCATATATTGATAAAAACTACCAAATAACCAAAAATAACTACTAAAGCCTCAAATATGATTGAAATACCCCCATCAAAGCTAGGAAATGACCAAAATACTCATAACTTCTAAAGCAACCAAAATACAACCAAAGAACCTATAAAATGACCAAAGTGCCCCTAAAAGCTTCAAAATGATCAAAATACCTTTTACTTTTGAAATGACCAAAAAAGCCCTAAAGTACTTGGAGGGTCTTGAAAGTTAGGAAATGACCGAAATATCCATAAACTTCTAAATTAACCAAAATACAACCCAAGAGTTGACCAAAGTGCCCCTCAAAGCTTCAAAATGATCAAAATACCCTTTTTTTACTTTTGAAATGACCAAAATAGACCTTAAGTACTTGGAGGGTCTTAAAAGAAATTTTTGTGTAGTTTTTAAAATTAAGAAAAAATTCTAGAGTTTTACAATAATATTGAGAAAAATTCACCATTCAAAGAAAATAACCATTTTTTTACAGCCATATGTCTGTTGGAAATCACTTTTATTGTGACGGATTTACCTAATTGTCACTAATACCTTATTTTCTTAAGAAAATTTTAACTATTAATGACGACCAAAACATTCATCGCAAATAACAATGCAATATAAAGTTATGGAAAAAAACCATCAAACACATGAAAAATAAGGGCTTGAATTCCCCCTCTTGAAAAAATTACCAGTGTTGACGGCTTTAGGTCCATCGCAAATATTATTTATTGGGAGGAATCCAATTCCATCACTAATACATTATTTCTTTTAAATCAAATTAACAATTTTCAATGGTCAACATGTTCGTCACAAATACAAACTCAATTAGAAAAAAAAAATTATGATAGATAAACATCGTCACAAATGTGACAAGTAAGGGGGGAATTTTCCCTCCAAAATATTTTACCATTTTTTATGGCTTCATGTTTGTTGCTAATACCTTCTTTTATATTTACGATTGAAGAATGTTTGTTGCAAATACTAACACTATAAAAAGTATATATTTTGTATTTCCTGCGCACAAAAATTGTCATAAGTGTTAATAGTTCCGACAATTTTTCTTTGATTGTTCTCTAGAACTTGCCTTGATTCTCTTTGAGGTCATATTGACACATGCATGCATGAACATGATTAAGGCCTTCTTTGTTATAAGCTACATAAGCCAAATAGCCTACCTTGTAATTAATTTTTCCCTTTGTTAAACCCCTTTGAGCTTTATTGTTTTTTTTTTTACCCTTTATTGTGAACCCACGTTACAAGCTTTAAACCCGAAAAACAATGTCTTTATCAAAGCCGTAGAGCTAGTGGAGCATTGTTCATCACTATGATAAGTATGGGTGTGCAAGAAATAAGTGTGGAGGTGTCTGGATTTGTGGTATGACTATGATTGGTGAAATGGAACATGTCTTCATTCTCAATTTGTGAGTTCCATTGTTGATGTAATTCTGAAAAAAGAAAAAGAAAAAAAAAGAAAAAGAAAAAGAAAAAGAAAGTGACGGAGGAAATTGCTTTTAATATTACAAACTGTCCATGTTCATAATTCCTCCTAAAATTCCAATATGTGATATAAACAAAGGTGGAAGCTGCTGAATTGAGTGATTGATTTTACATGTCTTATATATTCGAGCTTGAGTTGATTCATTTTTGCTCCACTAGTTTCGACGGCTTTTGAGCTACATTCCCAAATATTTCCCACCTTAATCCTAAACTCTGTTACAACCCTTGAAAAGTCCTTATGATTCGTGTTATACATGTGATCCCAGTGGTGGAGAATGAGAAGATATGCAAGCCTATGGTAAATCATTTCCATTGGAATGAATTTGAGCAAAACACATACCCTTCAAACACACGAGAGTCGAGTGTTTATTTTCATGAGGGTCTACATATTTAGTTTACTCCATCTTTAAGTGAAAATGCTTAGTAAGTAATTGTAAGTTGTTTAAGACTGTTTGTTCATGATATGTTATGAGTTTTGAAAAGCTTGGTTGTTCTTTGTTGATGGCATTGCAAGCTTGGTGTTTTTAGGAAAGTGAATTTGAGTTTTGCCCGAGGATGAGCAAAAGTTAAGTGTGGGGGAATTTGATGAGAATGAAAAATGTCATATTTTTCTCCCTTAATGTTTAGTCTTTTATACTTATTTGGTGCCTAAATGTACTCATTATTTTTATATTTTGATTTAGGATTCAAATTGAGGTGTTAAGTGCAAAACGAAGCTAATTGGCCAATTCTGGACAGCTTTGATATCGCTTCGTAATCTGGGCATAACTCTCTCATCAGAGCTCCGATCGAGATGATTCAAGATGCTATGGAACGCCAAGACAAAGTTCTAGAACTTTCATGTTTTGAGTTTTGACTTTTGAGATATACGGGCCGCATCAAGGTTGAAATCGGGCTTGAAGTTGCTGCACCTGCACTGCTGACGTTCTAGAACATTCCTTAGCCTGCAATTCTAATACGCAGATCTTATGCAATTTATTTTTGGAAGCTTCCAGATCTAATGCATGAAAATTCCAGCTGAAAAACACCACTTTCCTAGTTATATTAGGATTTTGTTTTTTTATTTATTTAATAGTTTTCCTTAATTAGTCAGATTTGGATATTATTATTTAAAATATTTTTAGGAGATTTTGCAGGCTTGGGAAATGGGGAATTAACGTGTAAAAGGGGGAGGAGAAATCTGATTGGACACACACATGCCTCTCTCTCCCCTCTTCTCTAATTTTCTCCTTTGAGTTTTCATCATGGCCCGGCTTGGCTAAACTTTTATACTTGGTTCAAGGAAACTGTGAAATCTAATTTATTTTTACTGTTCAATTTTTTGCTTTAAGAATCAGATGTTCTTATGTATCTATTTTCATGATTTTCTCATTTAATTACTAGGAGGCCTACTAGTTTATTATTCGTTGCAATCTACTACTAGGTTAGATATCAAATCCGTAATTGTTTGATCTCTCTAATTTGTGAAGTAACCAAGATTTAATGATTTTCTGCGTCAGAAATTATTAGATCTTAGAAAGAACACTCGACTAAATTAAACACAACTGCTTGTGCTTGTGTTGTTTAGTTTCATCGATCTCTCTAATTCTTAAGGCTGCTACTAGATTAAACCTTTAGCGCTTATCTTGGGTTGTTTAGTAGTTAGGGTTTATTAGATCGCTTGTTTTCTAATTAATTGCGATCAAGGAGAGATAGGAAAATAGTTCCAACGGTGAATATACAAAGTGCGAATTGATATATACTTGCATCAATGATCAGTTGTAAAATTCTGGTGGTGGACGTTGACTTAGACCAAGGTTTGTTCTTTTGATTGATTTCGATATTTTAATTTGAATTGTTCCTTAATTGTTTTCGTTATACTCAACCCCCCTCCCTCCTTGTTCACGTAGTATAAAACTAGGGTAGATACTCTCCGTAGGAACGATCCTTACTCACACTACTACATATATTTTTCAGAGAATATGTTTTATTTTTGGTTGTCTGCAACAGCACACCAAAGGGTTAGTTGTTATATGAACCAAAACCTATAGGGATGTCATGTTGTTTTTAAATATATAATCGGTTTTTGACATTTTTTCCAAATCTAGAAGTTAATTTACCATAAAAATTAGGCTTTCATTTAATTATTTAAGTTCATTGTTCTATAAATAATTACAAACTACATGATTGATCCTGATATTCCAGCTTCATCTAAAATAATTTACAAAATGTGAAAATAAACCAAACAACAAATACAAACTAAATATCAAAATCCAATTTTTTGTGATTTAATTATAATAAATAAATAAAATCTCAAAATCCAAGAAGAATTAAATTAATCAATTTAAAAAATATATTTTTATAAACTGTTGAATATTGATAGCGTGGGTTGGGTCAAGTTGTAAATCTTGTCACCGAACACAATTTATCAACTCATAAAAACCAGTACAAGGTGTCAAGTGGAGTTGGAACGGGTTAAATTGAGTGAGCATTTGGGATTTGCTTAAACTTTCATTGAGATTTGAGGAAAAAAAAAATCAGAAACCCCTTCCAATTTTCATTAATGACTCTTAGCACCCTAAAGTTTTTTTTTTTTTTTTTTATCATATAAAAAATCTAGTTAGTAAGCATTAATGTTTTTCTTAATAAGAATTTAATATGAAAAAATATGTCGGTTGACTCAATTGTAACTGATATAAATGGTTATAGAGAGTTATTTGTTATATGAATCAAAACTTTTTTTTTTTTGGAGAAACACATACACACACACACACATATATATATATATAGGGGAATGGAGATGAGATAAAAGAATACACTCACACGCCAACACCAAGGCAGTTAGTGTCGCGGAGCAAGTGATAAACCCTTTCTCAATATCATACCTTTCTGATGTGGGACGACTCAACAACACTGAGTATCTTTTTTTCGAGAAACACACACAAAACTTTTAGGGATGTCATTTTGTTTATAAAAATATGATTGGTTTTTGACATTTTCCCAAATCTTGAGGTAGATTGTTTTAATTTACCCTTAAAAAGTAGGCCTTCATTTAACTATTTAAGTTCATTACTCTATAAATAATTGCAAATTACAGGATTCATCTTGATATTTCAATTTCATCAAAATAATTTTCAAAATATCAAAATAAACCAAACAATAAATATAAACTAAATCTCAAAATTTTAAAAACCTAAAAAAAATAACTAAATCTCAAAATCCAAGTTTCTATCTTTTAATAATAAATAATTAAATAAAATTTCAAAATCCAAGAAGAATCAAATTAACCAATTTAAAAAATATATTTTCATAAACTAATGAAAATTAATAGCGTGAGTTGGGTCAAGTTGTAAATCTTGTCACCGAACCCAATTCATCAAATCATAAAAACCAATACAAGGTGTCGGGTGGAGTTGGAACAAGTTGAAAATCTTGTCACCACATCAACTCATAAAAGCCAGTTCAAGGTGCCTGGTGGAGTTGGAACGCGTTAAATTGAGTGATTTGCTTTAAAAATTTTCACATTTTGTTTGTTTTATTTGTTTTACTGTCTTTTTTGAAATAAACCAGTTTTTAGTCTTTTATAACATATTTACTATAAAAATTATCAATTTTAGTAGGGTCAGTCAATTCATGAGTAGAATGTGTCGTGTGCTTCGCTCATTTGCTGTCATACGGCTCACTATAGACTGAGAGTCTAAGATCTTGATTTCGGCTGGAGAGGAACCAAATACAAAACACCCATGGAACAGGATTGAGAGGAGACAGAGAGAGAGAGAGAGAGAGAGAGAGAGAGAGGCTTTTGTGAAACCAGAGATGCTTCTGCTAAAGTGGGGAAGGTCAAAGGTGTTAAAACTTAAATGTGTTATGCTGCCTTTTTCAGTTTTTAACAAGAGCACACAACCGCAACGAGTGTTTTTTTTTTCCAACACTGTCATCGACTATTAGTCATTCGTTTTTATCTTTTTGTATAACCCAGTAAACCCACTGTCGCATTGTCAAATTGATAAGGACATTTTTAATTTCTTTCTAAAATATGTTAAGGAAAATTTAGTTTAATTGTACATTTTTAGAGAATAAATTCATATGATTTTTTTTTTAATTGTGCATGCCCTTATTCATATGGTTTCTATGTGTTCAAAAAAAGAGTATCGATACGTTTAAATTATTTTTGTTGTAAAAATATTTTGGATTTTTAAAAGATATTGTCATATTGTACAAACTTGTTTAAATAATTTAAGAATATATTTTTAAAATTTTAAGTCAAGAATATTTTATTTCATTTTTTTTCAAATTAATTAATGATTAAATTTAATTTTGACATCGTTCTCAACAAAAAAAATTAATTTTTACATTATTATAGTTTGACCTTGGTCAATTAAAAACCTTGAACAAAGTTGTCAAAAATGAATTTTCAAGATTCATTGAATAGTTTAGGTTTCAAAACCATGATCAAAACAAAGTTGTCAAAAATTATTTTTTAAAATAAGGCATGCTAATAAACCCCTCCTCCCCAAACTATCCAAAAAAGAAAAAAAAAAAAAATTAAGGCACACTATGTAGAGAGGAAAGAACAATAAATAAAATAAAATAGATAGAATTTAAGGAAATTAAGGTTAAAAAGTTGAGTTAAATTTTGGAAAAATTAGAGTATGTAATTTTAATTTAGCCTATAAAAATTTGTAATGTACCGCCTATACCGAAAACTGATTGGTGTATTGGTCAAATGATAAAAAGTTATCATCAAAAGTGAACATCATAAGTTGAAACTCTCTAAAATATATATATATATATATATATATATATATATATATATATATATATATATATATATATATGTTGATGTTTATATTTATGTTGATGAAATATTTATTTTAATGTTGTATTAAAATTTTGGTTCTATCTCTTTTATTTTGTATATAAATATGAAACTTGATAATTATGATATTTATTAATCGACACTTATCTAGATTGTGTTTTTTATATAAAATAGTAAAAATAAAATTTTGTAAATATGGAATTTATTATTATTGTGTTTTTATATATTTATGATAATTACGCATATATATATATATATATATATATATATATATAATTAATGATAGGCGTTTGTATAACAAAATGCATTACTTACAATTTGTTAAATCACTCTCAATTTGAATGATTTAAACTAGCTCATTTACAAACCATAGCTCGTCAGTAGTCTTTAATTGACTAATCCTTCTTTCACTAGCGTGTATGTTCACTTCACAGAAAACACAATCTGCTTTAGAGCATCTACAATCTGTCCAACTCTACCCATTCTTTATTAAGCTCATCGGCAATTTTTAATTGTCCACTTCTGTCTATTCTTTGTTGAGTTCAAGATTACTTATTTGACTCAATAACTATGGATAACATTGCAATAGTTTTGAAGGAAAAAAATCTTTTAGGTTATATTATTAGTGTTTATCTGATCTATAAAGGTTGAAGAAAGGTTATATTATTCAATTTATTACCATACATAATCTTGGAATCAGGTTAGCTAGTGATATTATTGCTTGAATCGGGAGTGATAGAGTTTTTTTGTCACTTTATTTTTCGTAATGACATTGAATAAATTTAAAAAGTTAAAAGACTAAATTGAGTGAAATTAAAGTTACAAAACTTAATTAAATTTTCAACAAAATTAGAGGGTGTAATTTTTAATTTAGCCAATCAAAAATTTAATGTATATGTATATGTATATGTATAAATTAATGTATATGAAATTTTTATTAAAAAACAAACAATTTTGTTTTTTTTTTTTATATATAGAATTTTAACCTATGGCATTCATTCCATGAAGATTTTTTTTATCATCAAGCTAAGACACCAATCTGTTTTTGGTGTGGCAATATTTAGGATTTTAAATTTGGTAAATTAAAAGTAAACATGATATGTTAAAATTGATTAAGGATCATATGAAAAGTAAAGTTTGGGAGAGTGTCATTCTATGGAAACTTAAATAGAGATTTCTGTAATTTACCCAATCATTTATCATACTTTGTCATCATTTTTTTTTTGTTTTGAAAACCATACTTTGTCATCATTAATTAGGAAAGATAGAGATATAAAGAGGTAGTAGTATGCATAGGTCATGTTGGGTCATGTTTTTTCTTCTCAAATAAAAAAGTTGGGTTAGGTTTGGAGTATTTTTCAACTCAGTCAATTTGGATTGAGAAATTTCTAGCCCAACCCAACCTTTAAGGATTAGGTTGTAGCAATTTTGTTAGGCATTATAAAACCAAACAAGAAAAAAAAAAGTTAGAAAAAAATTAGAAACCCCTTCCAATTTTCAATAATGACACTTAGCCCCCTAAAGTTGTTATTATTTTTTGATGAGGGATGAAGACACTCAGACCGTCCTTGGACGGTCTTCACCTCGGCAGCTGTCCAGGAGTTAGCATCAAGACGGCTAACGCGCAAGGCCGTCCTTGGGTGATAGCAAAGCTACATCCCTCGTCCAAAGGATGTGCGCAGCCCACCCCGAGAGGACTCGTCCACGTAAAGACTCATGGACGAGGCTTTTACACTTAGAACTATTAAGCACATTTTACCATTCCGTAATACACGCATAACCTCCAATGACCGTTGTGTGAGAAAATGCAACGGTCAGGTGGTTATGGGAGT
Source organism: Castanea sativa (assembly GCF_040712315.1). Taxonomy (NCBI): domain Eukaryota; kingdom Viridiplantae; phylum Streptophyta; class Magnoliopsida; order Fagales; family Fagaceae; genus Castanea; species Castanea sativa. The sequence continues at coordinate 62,551,543 of NC_134017.1, forward strand.
TATCCAAGAACCCCGGACCTCCTGAAGTCCGGGGGAGGTTACAATTTCAATAACTGCCCCCAGGACACTATATAAACAGCCATTCAGACCAACAGAAGGGAGGTTGAACATTTTCCCAAGAAATTGGAACTCAAAAGATATAGAGAGAAAACTGACTTTACCATCGGAGGGTTCTTGGCCGACGATCCCGGTCACCTTTGATCGTTTTCCATTGTTTTTCAGGCCATTAGAGAGCGAGTGGTCCTTTCAAATCCGGAGCATCCAGCCTACTGATTTTCCTTGCATCATCAGTTGGCGCCGTCTGTGGGAAATAAGATAAAGAAAAAAAAAAACAAACGAGCACTGTTCACTGTTCTTTTCATTCGACTGTGTTTTCGTTGTCAAGGATTAGTCTTTCCCAGACAAAAGGCTAAATGGTTCGAACAAGATCAAGGGCTACAAGCCCAGGCCACCAGGAGAGTAGGGATGCTTCTAGCAACCCCCTTCGTGATTGCAGGTCAGTGCTTGTCATGCAACCGCCTTCCATTCAACATATACAATCCATGGCCACCGCTATGGCAGAACTGACACATCAAAACCAGGAGTTGAATAGGGAGATCAATCTCAGGAGGCAGCGCCAAGATGGGCACGTGGATAGACGGGCACCGAGTCAGGAAGGTGGAGGAGAAAACGTCGAGTCCGAAGATCAAACAAGGGGTACCGCTTCAAGAAGGGTACCACACTTGGAAAAAGAGATGGACCAGATGAGAAAAGCCATTGATGAAATGAGGGAAAACATGAGGCGAGCGAACCTAGTGGATGATATGGTTCACCGAACGGACTCCCTTTTCACGGGTTCCATCAGCAGTCACCCCCTACCTCCAAAATTCAAAATGCCTTCTCTGGACTCGTATGATAAAAATCGCGACCCTTGCGATCATATTGCAACTTTCAAGACGACCATGCACCTACAAGGAGTCCCAGACGAGATTATGTGCAGAGCTTTTCCCACCACACTTAAGGGACCAGCGCGAGTGTGGTTCGGTAAGATACCCCCAAACTCGGTGGAATCATTTGAAGAGTTGAGTAAGTTGTTTGTCAACAAATTCATTGGAGGACAGCGTCACAAGCGTTCCTCCTCTAGTCTACTGACCATAGAGCAAGGGAAAAATGAGAGTTTCCAATCCTTTATCACCCGGTTTAATAGGGAGGCCTTGACGGTGGACGAGATGGATGACAAGTTATTACTGGCCGCTTTCCATAATGGGGTCAATTCTGACTTGTTCATTCATAAGCTCTTCGAGCAGGAACCACAGACCATGGCCGATCTCGTCCATTCGGCCCAGAATTTCATGAATGCTGAGGACGCTATCATAGCCAAGAAAGAAAAAATGGCAAAACGCTCGGAAGCGGGTCACCATCGTTATTCGGATCAAGGACCTCGTTCAAAGAAAGCTCGGGCAGACGAGAGGAAAGATAAGGATGGTAGAAGGCCAGTTCCTCCGCGAGGAATCAGCAATACACGCCCCTGACTATGCCACTAGAGCAGGTTCTTATGCAGATCAAGGATGATCCGTCCTTGAAATGGCCGAATAAAATGAAGGGAGACCCCAACAAGCGTAATAGGAGCAAGTACTGCCGCTTTCACAGGGACCATGGGCATGATACGGACGAGTGTTTTGACTTGAAGTAGCAAATAGAAAATCTCATTAGACAAGGAAAAATGAGGAACTTCCTTGGACGAGACTAAAGAGATGAGAAAATGAAGGCCAAGGTGGAAGAATCATCATGTCCCCCACTAGGAGAAATAAGGGTAATTATAGGAGGAAACTCAACAGCGCAGTCATCCAAGTCAAGGAAGACGTACCTGAAGGTGGTGTAGAACATCCAACTGTCTGGACGACCTCCTAGGATGAGGGAAGTAGACCACCAGGCTGTTACGTTCACGGACGAGGAAGCAAGACGACTTCACCACCCACACGATGACGCGATAGTCATCACCCTACTCATCTCTACTACATGACCAGGAGGGTGTTGATAGATAATGGCAGCTCTACAGACATTCTCTACTACCCCGCATTCTAGCAAATGAGGCTAGGACGAGATCAGCTTCGACCAGTGAACTCGCCGTTGGTAGGATTCGGAGGAATGAAGGTGCAACCTGTGGGCACCATCACATTACCAGTGGTCGTTGGAACATATCCACAGCAGATAACCAAGGAGGTAAGTTTCCTCGTTGTTGATTGTGCATCGTCATATAATGCAATTATTGGAAGGCCAACTTTGAATAGCTGGAAGGCGGTAACCTCTACCTACCACTTGTCCATCAAATTTCCAACCGAGCACGGAGTAGGCCAAGTACAAAGAGATCAGCTGGCCGCCAGAGAATGCTACTTAGCTATGCTGGCCATGGACGAGCACATGCAAGCAATGAGTATAGACGGGAGAAGGATCGCGGCGGAGCCCACTGAAGCATTAGAAGACGTCCTTTTGGACGATAACCAGCCTGAGAAGTCTACTAGAATTGGGGCAAGCATGGAAGAGGGGGCAAAGCACGCTTTGATTCAGTTTCTGAAGAAAAGCCTCGATGTCTTTGCATGGAGTCATGAGGACATGCCTGACATTGATCCGAGCGTCATTACCCATAGCCTGAATATGTGTCCCTACTCAAAACCAGTGTGTCAGAAGAAAAGGATTTTCGCTCCTGAGCGAGACAATGCCATTAAGGAAGATGTATAGAAGTTGGTCGCCGAGGAGTTCATCCGAGAGGTTTATTATCCAGATTGGTTGGCAAACGTGGTCATGGTCAAGAAAGCTAACGGCAAGTGGCGAATGTGCGTGGACTTCACTGATTTAAACAAAGCTTGCCCCAAGGATAGTTACCCATTGCCACGCATTGACCAGTTGGTTGACTCGATGGCAGGTCACAGAGTGCTTAGCTTCATAGACACTTTCTCAGGTTACAACCAGATACAGATGGATGAAGTAGATCAGGAGAAGACCTCAATCATTATGAGCCAAGGGTTGTATTGCTACAAGGTAATGCCCTTTGGTTTGAAGAATGCAGGGGCAACTTACCAAAGGCTGGTTAACCTATGTTCCGTCCTCAAATCGGGCGAAATGTGGAGGTTTATGTAGACGACATGCTGGTAAAGAGCCAGGACGAGGGCAAACATCTAGACGACCTTCAAGAGACTTTCGATACATTGCGGCAGTACAACATGAAATTAAATCCAAGCAAGTGCGCTTTCGGAGTTTCGTCAAGAAAATTTTTGGGGTTCATGGTGTCGCACAGAAGAATTGAAGCAAATCCGGACAAAATTCAGGCAATACTGAACATGGAACCACCAAAAAATATCAAGAAAGTCCAGTCTCTTACCGGATGCGTCGCTGCCCTTAACAGGTTTGTCTCGAAAGCTACTAATAAGTGTTTGCCTTTCTTTAAAGTCCTAAGGAAGGCATTTGAATGGACGGACGAGTGTCAAAGGGCCTTCCAAGACTTGAAGACGTATCTCATGACAGCGCCGCTATTGAGTCCATCTGTACCTGGGGAAGTGTTGTATTTGTATTTGGCAGTGTCCCCACACGCAGTAAGTTCAGCGTTGGTCAGAGAAGAATGGAGAATCCAGAAACCGGTTTATTATACGAGCCGTGCAATGAGAGGAGCAGAAGGATGATACCCGATGATGGAGAAGCTAGCCTTTGCACTGATCACGGCTTCCAGGAAGCTGAGGCATTACTTTTAGGCTCACATCATCAACGTCCTAACAGACCATCCCATAAAGAAGGCAATGAACAAGTTGGAAGCTGCTGGACGGCTAGTACAGTGGGCTGTTGAGCTTAGCGAGTTTGATATCAGATACCTCCCGATGAGTGCGATAAAGGCACAGGCATTGGCAGATTTCATCGTAGAGTTCACCCCCAGCCAGGATGAGCTGGACAAGGACGAAAGTGTTGAGAAATGGGTGATCAATGTCGATGGGTCGTCCACACTGTATGCAGGAGGAATTGAGGTTATATTGAAGTCCCCTGAGGGTGACAGGCTAGAGTATGCAGCCCGTCTGTAGTATCAAACTACCAACAACGAGGCTGAATACGAGGCTCTACTCAAGGGATTGGAATTGGCTAAGTCCTTAGGGGCGGAGTCGGTAACAATCAGAGGAGATTCTCAGCTGGTCATTAACCAAGTAAATGGAATGTGTGATACTAAGGAAGATTGAATGAAGAAATACCTCAACAAAGTGAAACGACTTGCACGAAAATTTTCGGCTGTAAGTTTTGTTCAACTACCCAGGGAGGAAAATACGGAAGCGGACGCCTTGGCAAAAGCAGCTTCAGCAGGGGTTACAGAAGAGTACAACCACATCCAATATATGCCGAGCATAGACATCCCTGACATACAGCAGATAGAAGGAGGAGAAAATTGGATGAGTCCAATAATGATTTATCTCAAAGATGGTTGGCTTCCTGAAGACAAGGATAAAGCGAGAAAGTTAAGGGTCAGGGTAGCCAAGTACGTCCTCATAAATGAAGTATTGTACAAGCGAGGTTTTTCCCAATCTTACTTAAGGTGCTTGGCTCCTGACGAGTCAAACTATGTTCTAAGGGAAGTTCATGAAGAAGCATGTGGAAATCATTCAAGAGCAAGGTCGCTGGTCCATAAGATCGTCCGTACCGGCTACTACTGGCCTACAATGTAGGCAGATGCTAAAGCCTATGTCAAGGTATGTGACCAGTGTCAGCGCTACAGCAATGTACCTAGACAGCCGCAGAGTACCAGACCCCAATGATGGCCCCATGGCCCTTTGCACAGTGGGGACTGGATATCTTAGGCCCTTTCCCCATGGGAACCCGACAAATGAAGTTTTTGGTGGTAAGAATCGATTACTTTACCAAGTGGGTAGAAGCCGAGCCTCTTGCAGCAATCACTCAGCAAAACGTGAAAAATTTTGTATGGAAGAATATTCTATGTAGGTTCGGAGTACCCAGGGTATTAGTATCGAACAATGGACGTCAATTCGACAACGCGCCCTTTAGGGACTTTTGCAATCATTTTGGGATCAAGAATCACTATTCCTCACCCTCCCATCCGCAGGCAAATGGACAAGCAGAAGTAGCAAATCGATTCCTGCTGAAAATCATTAAGACTCGGCTCGAGGGGGCAAAAGGGATATAGCCAGACGAGCTACCAGGTGTTCTTTGGGCCTATAGGACGACTGTACGAACTCCGACGGGAGAGACCTCCTTTAAACTAGCCTATGGAAGTGAAGTTGTCATACCGGCGGAAGTTCATATGGCTAGTCACCGAGTGATGGAGTACCAGGAGAAAGAGAATGGGGAACAACTTCGTCTTGACCTCGATCTTATTGACGAGGTAAGAATGGATGCGAAGTAAAGGACAGCAAGGTACAAAAACCTTATGGCCAGACAACATGATGCCATGGTGAAACCCAGACGGTTCAGCGTGGGGGACCTTGTCCTCAAAAGAGTCTCCTTGGCGACCAGGAACCCAGCTCATGGAAAATTAGGACCCAATTGGGAAGGACCCTACATGGTAATCAACTGCAAGAGGCAGGGGTCTTACTACCTGGAAGCTCTGGACGGGCGGAAGTTAGAACATCCCTGGAACGTGGAACATCTGAGGAGGTACTATCAGTGATAAGCAGGGACAAGGGAAGTCAGTGGCAAAGTTACAGCTATGATTTGCGTGTTCGCTTATATTTACTGTTATGTCCTTACTACTATTATGGTGTGTTGTGAATAAAAAGTGCACTAGTTCTCAAACTTTTGCACCGCTTACAGACCAGCTTATGAAAGACGAGGCTATGTATTTCTCTTAAGTATTTTAATAAGGCACTAGCTTATAAGCATGTGCCACGCTTGTGAACAATGTTCATGTAATAATATGGTTTGGATTTCTTATGTATTTGATGCATAGATCTAGTTTCCATAATAATACCCACAGAAGGGGCAAAAGCCTAAGACGAATAGAAATCTTCGGACGCAGAAACACTCGTTCAAAGCATTCCTTGAAACAAGGATAAAGCAAAGAGAAAAAGCTAAGGCATACTCGTCCAAGGCTTTCCTTTAAATAAGGATAAAGCAAAGAGAAATAAGCTAAGGCACACTCGTCCAAGCATTCCTTGAAACAAGGATAAAGTATAGAGAAAAAGTTAAGGCACACTCGTCCAAGCATTCCTTGAAACAAGGATAAAGCAAAGAGAAAAAGCTAAGGCATACTCGTTCAAGGCTTTCTTTTAAATAAGGATAAAGCAAAGAGAAATAAGCTAAGGCACACTCGTCCAAGCATTCTTTGAAACAAGGATAAAGCATAGAGAAAAAGCTAAGACATGCTCGTCCAAGATTTCCTTTTATTGAGTATAAAGCAAAAAGAAAAGGCCAAGGCCTACTCGTCTAAGAAAGAAAGTAGGCATTAAGGCATAGCATTCTAAAGACGAGCAGCTAGTCAAGACGAGTAAAACAAACGTTATGAACTCCTTGCGAGAAGACGAGTAATATTGCCTAAAGGACGAGCAAAAGTAATGCAGTCGTCGTTATCGTCCCAAGTGGGTCGTCCATAAAGAAATCGTGTAGACGATTATTCAACACTTAGAACATTGTTTAAAAAAAAAATAGCATAAATGGTGAAAACAATGTATAATCTCGTCCATGAAACAACGATGACAGATGAAAACAGATATTCATTAAGAATTAAAAAGGGTAGACGACCACCGTCCAAAAACCCTTATAAAATATGCCTTTAAAAGGCAATTGTCAATAAACTCGTCCAGAATACTCTGGACGAAGTAATTGTACTCTAATACATTTCAAGAAAAAAAAAAGAGGTCCGAAAACAGCGGACCAAAAGAAAAACAACATGAACTATGAAAACACTAATTTAAAAATTGTCAAGAAGGGGGAGCGTCAACGTTGGGGTCGTCCTGGGCTGGTTTGGTGGAGGCGTCGTCCTCAATATTAATGTCGTCTGAACCTGTTTGGAGAAGAGAACTTGTAGTAGCGCCAACATTAAGTTTAATGGAGCTAAAGTCAACTCTAGGAAAGTTGTCTATAGCGTCCATCCTAAAATCCTCGAACCCTGCTGCATAGTTAGTGTCCAGCAGGTCAGTGAACTCTTTCGACGCCTTGAACTCCTCCACTGCCTCGTCCTTAGCTTTCTTGAGAAGGATACTTAGCTCTTCATTCTTCTTTTCAAGAAAGTCGAGACGGTCGTCCTTCCTGGCAGCGTCGGATTTCAGCCCTCCCACCAAAGCCTTCAACTCCTCAGCCTCGTCCTTGGCCTTGCTTGCCACCTCGGCCCAAGTCCTGCAGTCGTTTTTTATCTCTTCTATTCTTTTCTCTAGAAAGATCCTCGTCCTGTCCATCTCTGTGGCCTGCCTGGACGCAGCTATGAACTTCGACATTGCCTACATGGAAGATAAGAGGGTTAAAGAGACAAAAATAACGTTGGATAACATGGCCAAACCAAGACAAGGCAAAAATGGTTACCTTAAAAAGATCGTGGACGCCGGAGTGCTCGAACTCCTTCAAAGACATGTCGTAGCACGCAGCCACGTCCTCGCCTTTTACAGCCTCTTGGAATCGCTCCCAAGCCAAATCCTCGTTCTCCAGCAAATTTGTAGAAATCCTTTGAGGAGGCTGGGACGAATCAGGCGCAGGGGACTTGGACGGAGTAACGCTGACAGGCGTGGACGAGTCGATGTCGACGACTGGGACGGACGGCTGGGAAGGAGGGTTAGGCCTAGCAGTTTCGAGCCTGGACGACCCATGCTTGGCCTTCTTTCCCCGACGACTGGGTAGGCTAGCCAAATCCAAATTTTTGGACAAGCTCTTTCTCTTGTCTCCAGAAGCAGGACAAGCTTCAGATTTGGCCACTTCCTCGACCACCTCTTTTCCCTTATTTTCCTTCATGGTTGCCATTCATAAAAATAAAAACAAACAAATGAATTATATATAAAAATATATAAAATAATAAATAAAATAAAATAAAATAAAATACACACGTCTTAAAGAATAAAAACACTCACATCTACGGACGGTAAGTTCGTGTGCGAGAGCTTCGACGGAAGGGTCAGGGCCAAGTCCCCACCTATGTAGACGTCGAAGGGTCACCAACGAGTGAAAATCTCTCTCGGGGTGTAGACGAGCCCTGTGGACGCGATTGTGATGGAGCTTACTCAAAGAAGGACGCCTAGCAGCTGCAAAAAGAAGAGGAAAATTAAGATTAGACCACTGTTTAAAGATAAAACACAACAAAATCAATAAAAAAAAGAGTGAAGGAAAAACACGACATACCTTCTTGACGAAGGTTCCCTAATTCTTTGGTATAAGGAGGGAATGTATCTCTACCAACCTCAATAGGACGCCCCGCCCAGAAACCAGAGACGAAGAAAAATTCTGTCTTCCAGTTTTTGTCAGACGAGGGCAAAGACTTAATCAATCTATAGTCATTGCCCCTAGCTGTAAACTGATAGAAGCCTTGAGATTGACCTATCTCGGAGGGTTTATAGCAATACAGGAACTCGTCCACGGTGATAGGACGGTTCCCATCAAACACCTCCCTCCACAAGACTTGCATAGAGACAATAAGTCTCCACGCATTGGGGTTAAACTGGCAAACCCCTAAGCCCAGTCTGGTAAGCAATTCCCTCATAAAGGCATTTAAAGGAAATCTAAGCCCCCCTAACAGGTAAGCTTCGTAGACTCCTATCCCGAAACGGGGTTGACAACACCATTCCTTTCGGACGGCTAACTTAGGGTTCAGATCATCTGGAATCTGGAACCAACTCCTAAGAGCGTCTAGCCTCTTCTCGTCCGTCTTTGAAGGAATTCCTATGGCACAACTATATACTGTTTCCTCTTCAGGAGAGGACGATGGGATGCTCGTCGAGGTATCAGCCCCAGAGGCTGTCCTCATCCTAATACTCTCTTGAAAGGTTTCTACAGGAACTCCAGGAACACCAGATGTGTATTCCTCAGTTGTGTGACCACTACTACTACTGTCATCGTTGGAGGTACTATAACTAGAGGAGTCGTGATACTCGTCTATGGCCTTGACCACACTGTCGCTAGACGAACAGGAGGCCATTGAGAACGTCCTAGCACTTAAAAAGGAAAGCTTGAGTTAGAGTAAAGAGAGTACCTGGCTCTAGACGAAGGATTCTAAGGACGCTGGGATACTCTTAGACGAAGCGACGGACGAGAGTGTCAAAGCAGAAAATTTGAAAAAGTGAAAGGGGCACGAGAGGGAAACCACTATTTATAGGTAGAAAAGTCTCGGTAATCGCAATGACGGAACCAATGAAAAAGTGACACGTGCCATATGCCTCGAAGAAGTAAACCTACATGACCAACCCCCTATGAATGTGTGACACGTGGAACGCTTCTAAATTTTAAAAAAAAAAAAAAAAAGAAGAGAGGGGGGGAAGAAGAAATTCGTCCTAAAGCCTGTTGATACGCTGCATAACCCCTGGACGAGGGGGCAACTGATGAGGGATGAAGACACTCAGACCGTCCCTAGATAGTCTTCACCTCGGCAGCCGTCCAGGAGTTAGCATCAAGATGGCTAACGCGCAAGGCCGTCCTTGGGTGATAGCAAAGCTACATCCCTCGTCCAAAGGATGCGCGCAGCCCACCCCGAGAGGACTCGTCCACGTAAAGACTCATGGACGAGGCTTTTACACTTGGAACTATTAAGCACATTTTACCATTCCATAATACACGCATAACCTCCAATGACCGTTGTGTGAGAAAATGCAACGGTCAGGTGGTTATGGGAGTTATCCAAGAACCTTGGACCTCCTGAAGTCCGGGGGAGGTTACAATTTCAATAACTGCCCCCAGGACACTATATAAACAACCATTCAGACCAATAGAAGTGAGGTTGAACATTTTCCCAAGAAATTGGAACTCAAAAGATATAGAGAGAAAACTGACTTTACCATCGGAAGGTTCTTGGCCGGCGATCCCGGTCACCTTTGATCGTTTTCCTTTGTTTTTCAGGCCATTAGAGAGCGAGTGGTCATTTCAAATACGGAGCATCCAGCCTACTGATTTTCCTTGCATCATCATTTTTTATTTTGTAAAAATTTAGTTTGTAAACATTAATGTTATTCTAAATAAGAATTTAATATGAAAAATTTGTATGTTGACTCAATTGTAATTGATATAATGGTTATGAAGGGTTAGTTGTTATATGAATCAAAACCTTTAGGGATGTCATGTTGTTTATAAATATATAATTGGTTTTTGAAAATTTTTCCAAAACTCAAAGTTAATTTACCCTAAAAATTAGGCTTTCACTTAATTATTTAAGTTCATTGTTTTATAAATAATTACAAACTACATGATTGATCTTGATATTCCAACTTCATCTAAAATAATTTACAAAATATGAAAATAAAACAAACAACAAATATAAACTAAATATTAAAATCCAAGTAGAATTAAATTAACCAATTTAAAAAATATATTTTTATAAACTATTGAGTATTGATAGCGTGGGTTGGGTCAAGTTGTAATCTTCTCACCGAACGCAATTTATCAACTCATAAAAACCAGTACAAGGTGCTAGGTGGAGTTGGAAAGGGTTAAATTAAGTGAGCATTTGGGATTCACTTAAACCTTCATTGAGGTTTGAGAAAAAAAAATATATAAACCCCTTCCAATTTTCATTAATGACACTTAGCACCCTAAATTTATTATTATTTTTTATCATATAAAAAATCTAGTTAGTAAGCATTAATGTTATTCTAAATAAGAATTTAATATGAAAAAATATGTATGTTGACTCAATTGTAACTAATATAAATGGTTATAGAGGGTTATTTGTTATATGAATCAAAATCCTTTAGGGATGTCGTTTCCTGCAAACAGGTTTGTTGGATCTGCTGCATATAGGGTTAGGTGGCAAAACATTAAAGTGACACATGTTTAGTGGTCTCATGCAACGCACATGACCAATTAATCCATTTGAGATGACAAACAATGTTAACATTTGCCCTCTCTCTCCTTCATCCAAGCCTAGATCCCTTTCTCTCTCTTCTCCTTCTTTGCTCTTCTCAAAACTTAAAAAACCCCAGCCACCTAACCCATATTAACCCACTGTGCCCTGCCATAACCTACCCATATCAAACTTGTAGCCCACCGTGACCCACCCATATCAAACACAGCCTACCACAACCCATTGGTGTCGATAAAGCAATGCACCAGATCAAACCACCCAGCAACCATCAACACAAAACATACTCCATTGATGACAATCCAAGAAGCCAATTTGAACCACCCTTAAGCAAATCTATGGTCCAGTTGCCAATTGAACCAACCCAGGAAGTTCGAATCGAAGCAACCCACAGAGACAAAAACGGTCAGGTGGGTCGGCAGTGAGGGCATGTGGTGGGTGGAGTTATTTTTTGATGGGTTAGATGGGCTGGGGATTCTAATGAGAGGAATAGAGGTGGAACAGAGAAACTGATGATGGGAAGAGATGAGTTTTGAGTCTAATGGGTTTTGCCTAAGCCGTTTGACAGAGAAATGAGAGAAACATTAACGGAGAAATTTCACCCATAGTTGTTCATGTGCCCTGGACACATGTCACTTTAAAATTTTGCCACCAACCCCTGTATGCAGCAGCTCCAGCAAACCTGTTTGCAGCAAATCCTTGTCCTTATAAAAATATGATTGGTTTTTGACGTTTTCCCAAATCTTGAGGTAGATTGTTTTAATTTACCTTAAAAAATTAGGCCTTCATTTAATTATTTAAGTTCATTATTTTATAAATAATTGCAAATTACATGATTGATCTTGATATTTCAACTTCATCAAAAATAATTTTCAAAATATCAAAATAAACCAAACAACAAAACTAAATCTCAAAATTTCCCTAAAATAAATACTAAATCTCAAAATTCAAGTTTCTATCTTTTAATAATAAAAAAATAAAATCTCAAAATCCAAGAAGAATCAAATTAACAAATTTAAAAAATATATTTTTATAAACTATTGAAAATTGATAGCGTGGGTTGGGTCAAGTTGTAAATCTTGTCACCGAGCCCAAAAAAAACCAATACAAGATGACAAGTGGAGTTGGAACAAGTAGAAAATCTTGTCACTGCATCAACTCATAATAACGAGTTCAAGGTGTTAGGTGGAGTTAAAGCATGTTAAATTGAGCGAGCATTTGAGATTGTCTTGAAAAAATTTCACCTTTTTTTTTTTAAAACGTCTTTTTGAAATAAACAAGCTTTTATTCTTTTATAACATATTTACTATAAAAATGATCAAAAAATATATCTGTTCAATAAATAGTATACAAATATACTGCCAAAAATAAACAAAAGCGAAAACAGTCAAATTCATGAGAGGAGTTACCTAGAGAAATACCCCTCTCTAGTGACCAGGAGTGGAAAGATTTCTCCTTTGTGGGACATGTGGGTATTACAAGAAATGGTTACAACTTAGAATATTTTTAGACAGATAGAGAGATTGGTGTGCAATACTTACCCCCTCTCAATTTGAAAAATAGAACCGTTAGGACTTGATCCTCACAGCCAACGGCTAGTTTTTTTTATGTTCCTTTTGAGGACACCGCTACACGGTTCTCTCTCTTTTATCTCTCTCTCACTCTCTCTCTCTCTCTCTCTCTCTCTCTCTCTCTGTGATTTCCCTAATCCGGTAAACACCTCAGACGCCAACTCAGTCATATAGGGTCTTCCATCTGAATCTAAAGTCGTCGCTGAGTTGAATCAAATCTCATTTCAGGTTTTACTTTGCCTTTCCGATCCGATCCGATCCGATCCGATTATTCAATTTATTTACAAGTATATCATATGCCAGCGTGATTTTTGGAGTTTGGATTCTATTCAATTTCGCCCAAACCCTAAACCTGAAAAAAATATGAAAGAATTGATGCAAGACCAACATCAGCCGGAAGTCACCACCACGACAGTGGAGTCGCCTCTTCTTCCTCCTCCTCCGCCTCCTCCGCCGCCAACTCAACGGCGGCCGAGGGTGAGAGAGGTCAGCTCTCGGTTCATGTCTCCTCTCGTTTCATCGCCCATTTCTAAACACCACCAACAACAGCAGCATCAGCAGCCGCAGCGGTCAACCTCGGCGCACAGGCAGCGGCGGCGGCATCTGGACATGGAGCCATTGTACAGTTCCGATGACGAGAACAGGCCTTCTGTCACTGAGTCGATTCAGATCCAAAACTCGGAGCTAGACCCTCAGTGCAAAGCAGCTCAGAGGAAACTACAGCGTTCTGTGGTGAAGCTTTTCAAAGAAAACAGAGGAGGAAACAGAGCCGATCCGCCTTCGAGAACTTGCTCTGGAAAATTCTACACGCCTTCGAGGCCGGACACGCCTACTGTCTCTACAATTGGTACAACAATAGCATCGAGATTCAGACGATCTACCACCAATATGAGCGCCACTGGCACCGCCGCGGCCAAGCTTTTACAATCGAGCGGCTTGTCATTGTCAATATCAGCTCAACCTTCAGATTCTTCCGATGAGACTAATCACAATCTACGCCCAAACTGCACGGCTCGCTCTCTTCCTGATTTCCGGTCTTCCGTGCCCGAGGCAGATAGGCTGATGTCTGAGAAAAATTGCTCTACCAATAGGGGTGTTAACGGAAGCAGTGATTCTTTGAAATTCTCTGCTCCATCGCCTTGTTCTCGTTCGATGAATTTGTCATTATCAAGTGGTGGTGGTAATGGTGGTGAAAAGCAATCAAACTTTGCTCTCCCCAAACCAAACACAAACTCTTTGAAGACTAGTGGAGGCCTCTCTCTGCCTCCAGTTCCGCCACCTGGTGCAAAGTCGTTAGGGGCTGGGAATGATACTAGGAAGGTAAAGAAAGCTTCGACCCAACAGGAAAATGTACATACTCTCAGATTGCTTCACAACCGTTATCTGCAGTGGAGATTTGCCAATGCAAAAGCGGAGGCCTCTATGCAAGCTCAGCAAAGAGAATGCGAGGTTGGTTCAACACATTCATTACCCGATTTCCTAAATTCATTGTTTTTCACTCTAGTTACTAGTTTTCCCGGTGAGCGTAGTGATGTTTAAAGTTTTGACTAGATATAGAACTAGGGAGGTAAATTGATGAATAATTTTGGAGTGAATACACTTACATAAGTATCACTCTAACTAGCGGTGCTGTCGAATTTTTTGCACATTTCACTTGCTGGTGTTAATTGTAAATGCCACATGGAGCTGTAAGTTGTTACAGTATCTTATCATGTTGCAGTGAATTCCAGGCTTGTGACAATAGAAATGCCATTTTCAAGCTAGGCTTGTTATTCCCCAAAATTGAATATATGCTATGATCACGCATAGAGTTCGTAACACATATATTGGATGTATGCAAAGGGCATGCTTAGAGTGCATAACAACCATATAAATCTATTTACAAGGAGAACTGGGTCTTAATTTTAAAAAACAAGGTTGCTGCTACTTGCTTTTCAAATGGAAAGTACAAATAGGATAAAGTTTTTGTTACTAAAACTTGTTTAAGTAAGGACTGGACTTAATTGTCTTTGTTATAAACCCCTTTTCCATGTCTGTCAAATTTTTAATAAAACCCATTGCACATGTTTCTCTTGTCAATATATCCTCTTCAACTTCAAAACCAATGAGGGTTAGTTTATGGTGCTGCGCATACATGCTCTTGTTGACTGTGACACAACCTCTAGGAATTCCCAAAAGAAAGAATATAAATGGTATGTTGTCTAGACCATTAGTAGAGGATACTTATCAGCACAATAATAATTGTTAGAGATTTCATAGTCTCAATACCGCTAGTATCATATGTTCTGTTAGACATTTTAGCTCTCCATCTAGGGCAGCAGGAATCAATATAATTTCCCATTACATTGCTTTGTGAAAATTTAGGAACCAAAGGGCAGACTACTGAGATTGTTAGTGGTAAAGCAACATTGGATATAATTAGAAATGTAAGCGATGGCCAATGATGAGAAGTAAACGCAGCATCAAATGCAAATGAGGGAAACATAGCAGATATGTTTTTGGAAAGAGCAATACAGGGACAAAAGGGACTTAGAGGAAGCCAAAAAGAATGTGGTTAATTGCAGTCAAAAGCATATACGTGAGAAAAATAGGATAGTGAAATGACAAACTTAGCTATATATATATATATATATATATATATATATATATATATCGACATCTAAGTTTGTCATTTCGCTATCCTATTTTTCTCACGTGTATATATATATACATATTACTAAGTATTCTATCTAAATTGACTTTCACTCAAACTGACCTCATTCACACTTGTTATTTTGGAAATTTTGTTGCTCTGATGTATTTGCTCTTTGCATAATCACATCGATTTTACCGTTTACCTCTCTCTACTAAATATGCAATCAAATTTATTCTTCTCCTATCATAATAATATAAATATTTTCTATGCCTTGTGAATACTTTATTAAACAAACTGTTTCTTATCTTGTAGAGAACACTCTATTCCCTTGGGGTCAAGATATCCGAGTTATTTGATTCTGTGAAGAAGAAACGCCTTGAACTTGGGCTTTTGCAAAGAACAAAGACTCTTTCAACAGTTCTTGAAGCTCAAGTAAGGCTGCCTGCCTCATTATTGCTTTCTGCATTATCTTATCTTGTCTGTGCTTAACTTACAATTTCACCGATTAAAAAGAGTTCTTTAGTGGCATGACTTGGTCCTCTCCCTGTTCATGCATCTAACCCATTTCTGGCATATAAAGTATCATTCATGTAATTTATATTTCAGTGGAACAAAGTTGTTCGTAACCTGGCATGATTGGGAAAATATATACACAAATACATTTATACTAGACTTTCCTGTTTTAACTAAAGGAGTAATAATTACCATGTGTGATGTTTATTATAGGAACCAACTCTTATCATTCACGTTTTCTTTCTTCCAACCAAGAAGGAAAAAAAATTCAAAAGAAAAAATTTTCATAACCTGTCTAAACAAATTAATGTTACAATTTTGACCTCTCTCTAGATTTTCATCTCAAATACTAATATCTTTTGCTTAGGGTACCATTCGTTTAAAGTATGACTTCTCTTCATAGGTGCAGTTGCTTATAAGCATTGCAAATGACGGCCCATCTTAATCAACATGATATTGCATTGACAAGTGTTCCTGTTACATTTTAATCAACATTTTCACTTAGGACACCATTCACTTCTTGGCAAAATGACAACCTATCTTGGCCAATGTTTTCATGATATTGCATTGACAAGTGTTTAACATAGTTTGATGTTTAACATAGTTTCAGTTAGGGTCAGTTCTTTTCAGCTCAAAATGGACAATTATCTTCACCGTCAACTAATGTAAAAAAAATTTATGCCTTCCTTTTTATACATACAGTTTTTCTTTTACACAGTTTTTTTTTTTAAGACAAAATAAGCTCATCCAAACGCACTAAGTCATTTTCATCTTAATCCTCATCTTTTGATTTATTCTTACCTTTTTTTTTAACCAGAAAAATTGGACCCCAATGATGAGATCAATGTTTAAAGTTTGATCTAACTGGGGTGAAAATATCTAGGAAGCAAATATATTTTGGGTTGTACAAGAAAATAGTTATTGATCCCAATATCTCTTCTTTTCTTTTCTTTTTTAGCCTATTATTTATAACCCATTTGGTTGACAACCAAATAGAATAAGTAGTGATGTTTTGGTTAACATCTCTCTAATCATTTTCTACAACCTAGATTTTTCATAGAAAAAGAGCCAAAGAAATTAATAAAAGATAAAAAAGAAACCTGTATAGTTTGTATGCCTATGTATTAATACTGAAATTGAATAACTTTAAACAGTTCATAGTAATTATCTGCTATGAATTTAGCTAGTACTTACTGCCTCATAGAAGTACAACTGTACAAACAAGCTTCCATCATCTTTATTTATTTGTTTATAATATTTATACACGGCTATCTCTTAAAGCTAGCATCCCACCGATTCTCACTGGTGCTTATAAAATAGTTGAAAGCAGTTGTTGCTTGACACGGTTTTCAATTGCATGAATACCACAGGCGTGATATTTATACATGTGAAAGCAGAATTTTTATGAAATATAAGGACTTTATTTCAAAGACCATAGGGATTTAGTTTGTGCTTAGCTGTCCAAAGAAATTTTTAACAGAATTTGTCGTGGTGATTTAGCAGGCTTATAAATATACTGCTTTTTGTTTATCAGGATGCTATTACTATATGGAATTTAGCAACAAAACTGAATTCTTTATTTACAATGATTATTTTGATTTGCCTATAGCAATAGAAGAATTTGGACCTTAGAAATTCTTTTCAAATTAAATCATACATTGAAGTCGTGAAACCAAAAAAATAGATGTGGAAGCAACCAATGAGATGTACAAAGGTTGAAAATTTTCTTTGTTTGATGAGATCATGTAACAAATCTGTGAAGTATACAACTTCCTCTCCCCCCCCCCCCCCCTGGCTCTTTGCCATTATATAACTATTGTGAGAATAGATTACTTGGTGCTCTTTACTTGGTGATCATGTAACAGATAGGACTGTTTACTTTTTGTCTTATTTCTTTAAGAAAATATCAATTTGCTTTGTAACATTGGTGCTTATAACATTCATAGTTTAGCCCTATCTAAATGAAACGCTATTGGCCCTGATTTTAGATTCCCTATCTGGAGGAGTGGTCTGCTCTAGAGGAGGATTATTCAGTTTCTTTATCAGAAGCAATTCAAGCTTTGTTGAATGCCTCACTTCAACTTCCAATTGGGAATGTCAGGGTAATTTTTTTTTCTTTTGTCCATTTTAGTTTCCAAGTGGTACTAATGTTTAAAATCTTTGCAACTGTGTTCTTTACGCTGATGATTCTTGACCATGAGAATTATGCATGTTGCAGGCTGATATAAGAGAGGTAGGAGAGGCACTGAACTCAGCAACAAATATGATGGAAATGATAGTTTTTCATCTTCAAAGCTTTATGCCAAAGGTAAAATAAGTGAAAGACATTTTCCTTTACCATTGCTGAGTAGATCTTTTGTTTTCTCCATAGCTATGACAGAGACTATATAGAAACCTCTTCTTGAGCCTATCCCACATTGCTATTTTCACTGGACACAACTCAATCCAAATCCAACTTATTGGATTGCTTTACATGAACTATTTTAAGTTGAACAAAGTTCTTCTGTAGGGAATTTCTCCCATATGCAATAATTTGTTCATGAAAATTTGTATATATTTAATTTAGTCCTTTATGTTTCTATATTAATGATTATTGAATTCAGTGTCTAATATTGTGTATATTTGTAAATATGAGTTATATATGATATGTGTAAATTTATGTAAATAAACCTTTCCTCCTCTTGAAGTTATTTTGAGCGTTTTAGTGATAAAGTTCATCTGACACAGGCAGAAGAAACAGAAATTTTAATTTCCGAACTAGCCAGAGTAACTGGGGGAGAAAAAGCTCTTATTGGAGAATGTGGTGGTCTGTTGTCTAAGACATATGCATCACAGGTTAGCCTCACCACGACTCTGCTTGTAATGTATTATTAGTACTGTCACTAAGTTGCTTTGTGGAAATACCAGCATGCTTAAGTTAACTGTAGTGTATAGTCTTACTTGAGTAGGGGATTGAGATGCGGTGCAATTACAATATGCAATTGTGCACCATGCAATTAACCCCGTTCCCTTCACAAAAATTTTTACAATCTCAACTTTTTACTTCTTTTTAATATTTTTTTATTGAATGGCTGAGATTGAAAGTTTCTTTTTTCAACTTTCAATCTCAACCACTCATTGCAATTGCATCATGTGCACATGATCTCAATCCGTTTTTACCTATAGTAATCCCATGCTGAAGTCACGGAAAGAAAAAACTGTATATAATATAACAAATAAATCAAAGTTATGCCTTGACCTTATGATATTGCTTTCATATCAGGTGGAAGAGTTCAGTTTGAGGGGTCAGCTAATCCAATTGCATCAATGCTCTCATAAAGACAATCTTGTCAAGACTGAGTAGTACTTCATCACTGACATTTTGTTTGTACTATCTACATAGAATCAAGGATTTAGCCCATGATCAGTTGGTGTTGTCTGTGTGGCTTTTCAACAAAATAAACATTTTTATTACTCATAAGAACTCTCAATCACTCTCGCTCTCTTGAAATCAAGGCGGAGGTGAGAAAAGGAAGGGGGGGGGGGGGGGGAAGCTAGGCATGAAAGATAAATTTTGTTGTAAATCTGTCTTGGCCCAGCAATTCTTTTGTATAAAACTTTTGTAAGATCTGTAATCAATAGCTTTACATCACAATTCTTTGATGAACTGGCTTTAAGCTCTCTCGCTAATTTTTTTTGGTTGGAATATACAAGTGTGAGAAAAGAAGGGAAAAGCCAGAAAACTAACCAATAAATGACACCAAAGCTTTTGCTAGATCCTGATTCCAATAATCTTGCCTAACTTTAACATTTAACAACAGTTAACCAGTTTCTCAAAAAAAAAACACACACACACACCCACAACAATCAACCAAAAAATAAGAAAAGTTAACATGCCTAACAGTGCAATGATTGTATTGGATCAAAAAATAGTTTAACCTTTCAATTTTTTACCCTTTACCTTTTCGACTTTTACATCTCAAACAAACACAGAAATTGCATGGTGTAATGATTGTATTGGATCCAAATCCAGCTACAGACCACTAACATCAAGGAATCTGGGATGCGTGAGCTATTGCCGGAATGTCCTGAAAAATCATTCCAATATCCCACAAGAGAAATTGTCATGATTTGTCATAATAGCAGTTGCCTTTGCTGCCAAAAGGTATTGGCTAAAATTTTTGTATTCATTCCCAGCAATCAATTTGTCTAGTACTGATCCCCTCACTAGTATTGCTATGCCCAAGTAGCAGCCCAACCCTTTTTGGTAGAATCATGAGTTGCATCATTATTAGCCTAGAGGCTGCCAATTTGATAAGTTTCTGTGTATTTTTCCAGCTTGAATTTGGCTTTGTCTTTGCTGACTAAAACAATTGTTTGTATTAAAAAATAATCTGCCAATTTGATAAATTATTTTTTTCTATAATTTTTTATATTTCAATTGTTACAAAAAAAGAATGGGGGAGAAGACATTTGAGCCCTAATTTTTATTATAAATAGACCCGTCAATATCACTCTTTTTTTAATCATAATAAGTTAATTAATTTTTTTTTCTTTCATATATTAATAGGATGGAAATATAGGATATTGTTTCAATGAAAAAAAAATTATGATTTAATTTGTTATACTTATTAAAAAAATTTGTTACACTTTGTACTTTAGAGGGATTATGTAAAATTTTCTAATTATGCTGAAGAAGAGAAAACATTTGTCCAATATTTTGAGGTGGATTATAAATTATTAAGTAGAAATTAACTGAAACAGTTTCTCCAAAAAAAAAAAAAAAAAAAACCCACAGACATTATTTTGCTGTGACACAGAGGCAGGGATCGAACCCTGAACAAGAAGCCTCACAAAGGAGGAACGACAGCCTCACAGAGGAGGAACAAATACCAACAGACTATAAGCCGATGGAGAGGACAGGTTTTGTAAAATATTTAATATAATCTATACTATTATTTAAGCAGCTCCTGTTTAAACCCATTTTTTTTTTTGTTCCAAAATACCCCTACACCCCTAAGTTTAAGTAGAGACAAAACTAAAGAATAGTTTGGTAAAAATACATGTCTAACTTGCATTAAAATATTGCCTGCAAAATATGAACACTCTTCCACTGACCTACTTCTTCAAAGTAACTATACATTTATTTTTTTTTTAAATAGAAAAATAAGTTAAACACCCCACATTTATCCAAAAACAAATCTAAACATATATATATAAAACTAAAGGACAATCCAGATTGTTTTTGTTCTAAAATACCCTTACATTTCTATGTTTAAGTAGAAACAAAACTAAAGGACAATCCGGTAAAAATAAAACCCTAACTTACACTAAAATATTGCCTAAAAAATAGGGTCACTTTCCTTTTGATTTTTAAATTTATTTATCCACTTAAAAATTAAATTCTTAAAATAAAAATTATATCTATACTATTATTTAAGGGGCTTCTCCTGTTTGGATTCCACATTTTTTAGTTCAAAAATATCTCTACACCCCTATGTTTAAGTAGAGACAAAACTACAAGATAATTCGGTAAAAATGCAACTCTAACTCCCACTAAAATATTACCTAAAAAATAGGACCGCTCTCATATTAATTTTTAAATTAATTTATTTACTTATAAATTATATTTTCAAAATAAAAATTATATATATATAAAATAAAAAAGATACTGTTTTTTTTCCTACAAAATAGGGCCACTTAAAATACAGTTCTTTTACGCTTTACTTTTTTTGTTGTTTTGTTTTCTCTTTTATTGATTGTTTTGTCTTAGCAAGTCATCATTTCTCATCTAATCGTGGACGAGCACTAAGGGTTCATTTGGATACAGCTGAAAACTAAAAACTGAAAAATACTGTAACAAAATAATCTTTTTAATGGGTAAAAAACACTGTTCACACCAAAAATCACTGTTCATTGACCTAAAATCATTGTTTATGGCCAATGAACAGTGACCATAGCACGTCCACTAAAAAAAAAAAAAAAATTCTAAGGCTGAAACGCAAACGCTGGGCGTTTCAGCCCCACCCAAACGTACACTAAGGGTCCGTTTGAATAGAACTTATTTTGCTGAAACTGAAAACTGAAAACACTGTAGCAAAATAATTTTTAAATGTGTAAATAGTATCGTGAGACCCATTTTTAATGAAAAAATTGTTGAAAAGTGAAGTTTGTGGGACCCGTGAACAGTGCACGGGTGCACTTTTCACTGCTGAAAAGTTAAAACATGCGGCTGAAAAAAAAAAGGAAAGAAACGCAAACGCGGATCCAAACGGATACTAAGAATGTGTTTGGATCCAGCGTTTCCTACGTTTCAGGGTTTGCGTTTTGGACATGGGACCCACGCTACAGTTGCAGGAAGTAAACGCGCAAAAAACTCAGCTTTCCTTCTTTTCTTTTTTTTTTTTCATTCGTTAATGTTGACTTTTCTCGTGAACAGTGCACACTTTTCAGCAACTTTTTCATTAAAAATGGGTTCTACGGCACTATTCACATATTTAAAAATTATTTTACTATAGTATTTTCAGTTTTCAGTTTCGGCAAAATAAGTTCTATCCAAATGGACCCTAAGTCTAAGACAGGGTGAAATCGTAGCGTAAAGCTGGTAAATTTCATAGCAATTTCAGGTAGTTGACTGGTATTCTCTCTGTTTTTCTTATATATTATTAGGTCCTATATATAGAGGTGAGGTGAGGTGGATCATAAATTATTAACTAGAAATTAACTGTTTCTCAAAAAAAAAAAAAAAACTGAAACAGTTTCTCGAAAAAAAGAAAAAACACAGACGATTCTGCTGTGACAAAGGCAGGGATCGTACACTGAACAACCAACAAGCCTCACAAAGGAGGAACGAAAGCCTCACAGAGGAGGAACAAATACCAACAGACTATATAAGCCGATGGACAACTTAGGCGTTGTAAAAGATTTAATATAATATATAATTATCATTCTGGCCTTTTTGTAATTAATGGGCCCAATAGCGACAATATGATGGGCTGGGCTGGGCTGGCTGGGCTAGACTAGCAGTGACCATGGCGGCTGCTAGAATAGGAATATAGAAATTCATCAGAACTCGATTATTGAAGAAGAGCAGAAAAGGATTCAATCGTTGTTGTTGTTGTTGTTGTTTGATCGAAATAGAAGAAGAATAATGGCACTGAAGTTCTTGAACAAGAAGGGATGGCACACGGGTTCTCTTCGGAACATAGAGAACGTGTGGAAAGCGGAGCAGAAGCGCGACGCAGAAGATAAGAAATTGGAAGAACTCCGCAAACAGATCCAGGAGGAAAGGGAGCGCCACGAGTTTCGTCTCCTTCAAGAGCAAGCCGGTCTCGTTCCGTACGTGTCCCCATCATTTTTCTATATTTGCTAGGGTTAGGGTTTGAATTTTGAGTTTTTTTTTTTCTGATACTAACAATTCTATACAGTAAGCAGGAGAGATTGGATTTTCTGTACGATTCGGGATTGGCTGTAGGGAAGGGAAGCAGTTCCGATGGAGGAGGATTTAAAGCGCTTGAAGCGAAAACTGCCGATACTGGCAAGGCTACCGAGGCGGCGGCGGCGGCGGCGGCAGCTTCATCGTCGGCTGTGCCTGGAGCTTTGTTCGAAGACAAGCCTCAGTCTGCGAATGACGCTTGGAGGAAACTCCATTCGGATCCTTTGCTTATGATTCGGCAGCGCGAGCAAGAAGCCCTTGCTCGCATCAAGAACAACCCTGTCCAGATGGCCATGATTCGCAAATCCGTATGTTCTTCTTCTTCATCAAATTTTTTTATTTATTTTTAATTAATGTCAACTATGGGTGCATTTGTATTAGCTGCTTTGAGTTTAAAGCTATGGGGAGTTGTGATTGCCAAACAGAGTTTTGAGTTTTAAAAACCACTCTTGTAAAAGCTCTTAAAACGCCTAACCAATACTATAACATATAGTATGAGTTTAGCATTGCCTTTCTTATGTTATGTGTATAACTTACTAAAAACAAAAGACTTGTGAACGAGGGATGTCACAGAGAGTTTGAGTTGGCAAACCAAAGTTTTGGTAATAAGGCTTTGTTTTGGTAATAGGACTACATTATATTTGATTTAGATCATTGGAATTTTCTAGAATTGGATTTTATTTTCTTGTTTTGAGTAGTTTTAGGAGTATTTTAGTCAAATAGAGTCATTATATAGGATTCGTTATCTAAATCTTCGTAAGTTCATTATCAATAAAAAGTTTGGCTTTTCTCTATTTCTTATGTGGTGGATACCAAATCTATTCCTTGTGGATGTGCACAGTGTTGCATGGTTTAGGCATGTACTAATCCTCTCCACATTATTAGTTATTGTGCCATGTCAGGTGGTATTAGAGCATTGATTCGATTGATCTAGGGGGCCAAACAATGAAACTGACTACAACCACCCTGTTGATGATGATTAAGGGGTGTAGCCATCTAGGTTCCATTCGAATGAGAGTTTAGAAGGCGGTGTTACAATCCATATGAAAACAAAATGTGCTTGTTGATCCAAGAATTTAAACCAATAAGAATTGTTGAAGCATTAGCAATAGGAGAATTTGTACTAGAGATCTAACTCGTGGCCAACCTATTCATAGACACATTCCTAGATGCAACAAAATTTCGTTTTTGATGAAATAATTCGTAAATGGGATTTCATTGATTGGATTCTTGATTTGAAGTATTAAGTTTTTCTTGAATTGAATTAAGGATTTCTTTTTAGACTGTTCTTTTATTTGGTATGCAACTTGAATTGCATCGACCATGGCATAAAGTCTACTTGCTGCCAAACCCAAAATGTATTAGGATTCAATTCTTGGCATTACATGGAATGCATTACATCTTCCTTTCATGGTAATCGCAATCTCATGGCCTAGCTGTAGAATTTTTGGTGTACTCTTCAATAAAATAGCTCCTTTGCAACAACTGTGTATTGCAAGTGAGCTTGTTGCTTGCAATTAGGTGGTGCAAAGTTACAAGTCATAGCAATTCTCATGCCCTCCCAAGATCTAATCTAATGACTACATAAGGATTTTGTTGATAATTTTTCCCGCCAAATTTTAGCTATCCCTTTGAGTTTTGCTGTGAAAAAAAAAATTCACTCTTCACTTCAGCTGTACCATCCTAAAATACTTTTCAAACTATGCAACCAATCGAGTAGCACCTCCAAATTGCTTCCTCTTTAAAAAAACTCTTAACTTCTAGTTTAACACCTCTATCTGCATCAACCAATGTAGGCTTTTTTTAAGATCCATTTAATGGTGGATGATTAGGCTGATTTCCTTCCATAAAGACAGCACCTTGGTGCATGAACCCAATATTAGATTGTTTTTGCTGTGGGGGTACCTGACTAGTTCTTGGTCTGTAGGAATTTATGGGAGAAAAGGTATTGAGCTTGAAGGGCACATATGGGCTGATAAATGACTGTTTCAGCAGCAATTTTGCCGATAACAATGGCTGACGGGCTATTCAAAGTTTCTTTATAGTGGATAATTTTACGAGCTTCGCTTTCATTGAATTCACCTTCTCATTCATAGCCTTTTTTGTTCCTTTATAATCTTGAGGAAAAACCTTAAACTTGGAATCTAATTCTGCGTTAGCAACTATTATATTGAATGAGAAATTTTGTTGAGTGGTTGGCAGAAGAAATATCAGAAAAGAACTTGTGGTAGAATTTTTGGCTTTGATACCGAATTGGCATTGGGAAAATTATAGAATTTGTATACACTATACATGTACTTGGGGTAGGTTAAGGTTTAGGGGTATTTGTGGATCTTGGGTTTAGAACATTTTAAAAGAAAGGTTAGGGTTCAAGAATGAGTAGTGATTTATAGGTAAGAGAGAAGATTTGGATTCGGATTGATACAATATAAGAAATGGAAACTGAATTTGTCCACTATGTTTGAACAATGCGTGTGAGCAATGCACATGAACACTTGAACAGTGACATCATATCAGAGAGAGAAAGTAATAACTAATAAGGCAAACACTCATATTGATCAACTCCTCCTTGTTTTAGTACAATAACACAAATCTTCCTAACCTAAGCCCACTACAACCACACGTAAACAAAGTCCTATGTCAAAATCCTCCCTTCTTTGCACAATACATTCAACAAAGTTGCTGCAAGTACTGCTATTAAACCTACCTCTCCTCAACTGGCACCTCCTCCCCTTGTAAAGTAAGGTGGAGGGTGAAGCAAATATAATTAGGTTTAGCAGGATCATGGCGGCTGAAACGTGTACACTCTTTAATCTAATTGGCCATGAAAAAGCATTCTGAATATTCAACTGTGCCTGCACAAAACAATTGAGAGATCAACACAATTGGTGGTTGGCTGGAGTTAGTGCGATCTTGTGGTATCTGTCATAAGTTTTCAAAAAAAAAAATTGATTGTGTGGTTTCCAATGTAAATTAATAAAATTTGTGAATTAAGACGATAAAGTGTTCCAAGTTAGTCTTATCTTTTAGTTATTGTCATAAATTAATATTATTACTTTGATAAGTAGTCATAGTCATAAATTATCAGTGTTATCTTTTTAAAATTAGCCTGAAGTTTCTGTTTTCGTGGTCCTTATGCACTTGGGGGCAGTGCATATACATCCTCTGATATTTTATCTTTTATTGATGATTTGAATTTTCAAGATTAAATCTGTATTTTTTTTTTCTTTCTTTTCCTTCTCTTTTTTCTTTGTTGGGTGTCCTTTATACACATGCTCTATACTTGGGTTGTGCCACTTTTTGCGATCTTTAATGAAATGATTTTACTCATAAATAAATTCTGTTGCTTGAGTGGCCCCATGCTTTTTTAAAGTTACAATAGTACTGGTGTTTAAATATTTGACTCTTTTAGTATCATCAAGGGTATTCATGCAATTCCACTGTCCATTGATCAACTTGGTGAATTCAGTTTATGGAGTTCCTTCTTTAATTTATAGCATAAATTATGAGTTGCCCAAAGAAAAAAAAATCGACTGAAATGATGTGGAAAATTTTCCATTGGAATATGCATGAGTTGCAATGTCTAAATTCTTTGAAAAAAAATGCGATAAATAAATGTTATGCTTGAGTTTATCTTTTTTTAAATTAAAGCTGCTGATCATGCCTCAGTGCTTAATTAATTGATTATTTTTATTATTTCTTAGGTCGTAGAAAAGGTGCCCAAGAAGAAAGATCATGATAAAAAGGAATCCCGGAAGAAACACCGTCATAGTAGTTCAAAGTATCAAAAGCATTCATCATCCAGACAACAGTCAGATTCAGAAGATGTCACTGCTGAAGGGGAGAAAAGGAAGACTCATAGACACAAGATTTCAAACTATGATGAGCATTCAAGTTCAGAAGATGAATCTAGTAAAATGGAAAGCCAACACAGGAAGGATCACTACAAGAGCTCTAAGTATAGAGAGCAGTCACCCAGGGGCCTGTCTAGCCGGAATACTGCAAAAAATAATGGTCAAGATTGTGTGAAGGGAAATCATAGCATGTCAGAACGGGAAACATTTTCTTCAAAAGGTCGGGCAGATCATGATGTAGAAAAGGAAAGGGAAAGCAGAAAAGTTCGTGAAGCAAGCCGTTACCATGGGCAGGAGTCACACTCTAAGCGCCGCAATGTTGCTTCTAAACTTTCAGAAGAGGAGCGGGCTGCTAGGTTACGAGAGATGCAAGTGGATGCTGAGTTGCATGAAGAGCAAAGATGGAAACGTTTGAAAAAGGCTGAGGAGGATGATGTGCGAGAAGCTACCCAGGATAGCAAAACTCGTGGCAAGAATTTCTTGGATGCCACTCAGAGAAGTGTCTATGGTGCTGAGAAAGGTGGAAGCTTAACTATTGAGGAGAGTGTCCGTCGCCGAACACATTATTCACAGGGCAGGTCTGAAGCACGTGAAGGCAATGCTTTTCGGCGGTGATGAAGTTGTTTATTGCCTATTGTAATAACTCCAGCTCATAAAAGTGTGCTTCTCCAGATCTGTGCCTTGTATGTTTGTGAATTATGAATTTTTCTTGTAGTATGCTGTACCTGGTAAAGTGATTGACATCATTCATCCACAATTCACATCTCCTTTTCAAGGTTATGAGGTACCTGGTTGATCTCTTCTTGTTTGAAAGGTTGTTTTAGAGAGGTTAGAAGTTAGAACCCAAACATTTTAAGAGACACTGTTGACTGACTCCATCGAAAGTGAGGGGTGAAGGGAGGGTGTATCTATGGTTTGGTTAGGAGGGAGGGTTGAAGCCTAAAATCGAAAAACCTGAGGCATGGATTGCATGGAAGTTGCTGTCATATAACTTCATCAATTGTCTTAGACAATAACTTCTAGTAATACATGACTCAGACTGGGGAGCTCATTGAATTCTCCAGCGTATATGAAGCTTTGGCATGTACGTGTTTTGTGTGTGGTATGACATGTATGAATTAAGGATGACAATGAGAATTCAAGCTTTGGCCTGTACTCATTATGAAATTGATTGTTGAGTGGGTATGTAACTATGTACATTCAAGGGAAACCCCCATGGAGAATTATTTTTCCTTTTGCCCTGTTGAGTATTTGGAAGAGCAGGAACAGGTATGTTTTCAATAGGAAAAATCAAAATTCAAAGTTGTCAATAGAGATTGGAAATCAAGCCTTGGAAATTATGTGTTGTGTGTCTTCTCCTAGCAACCCAATACGTAACACTGTCAGAAGTATCCGGTGGGAGAGGACTTCAGCAGGGTGGTCCAATTAATAAAACTGAGTTGGATTCAATCACCAAATTAACAACTAGTAAGACTTTATTTATGCCTCCTGTATCAGTTGGCAGATAGCACCAACTATGGTACCTTCAATTTATGTCAAAGTATGTTGTATTAGAATCAAAAGGTTGTTCTTGATCGAATTATAATTATAAAAGGGCGGGGGGCTCTCTAATTTAAGATATGTAAAGAAAAAATGTATAAGTTTCGCACGATTAGATCATGCGAAACTCTTTTTCTTCTCATTAGAGATATTATGAGAATGAACCTACTACTGAATCTAATGAGGTCAAATCAAATTAAAGTCTATACGGTTACCAACCCCAAAAGTGGGGCATATTGGACTTGCTTTATAATGAGCCAATCCACCATCACCATGTGTCCAAGGCATAGCAAGCATGTAGCCATTAGTTGCAGTCCACGTGTCCAAGGTAGTGGATGAAAGTGATAGCAAGATCAGTCATGGACCATCACAATTGCATGCTACAGGTTTTGGGGATATTACAGTAGAAGGCCAACTTGTTGAGGAAGCATTATTATTGTGTGTAGTACAAGTGCACATTTGTCAAAGAAGTACCAAATGCATGTGGTCCCATTTTGTCAAGACTCTACTGTGTTATTTTCCAATGGGAATGTGACACTTTACCCATTAGGAAAGTGACACTTTACCCATTTCTATCATTATTAAAGAATGATAAAGGACTCAATGACAAGAAGATAAACACAAGAAGATAGATCTCTCTTATCTTCACTGTTTTTCTTCTCTTTTTCTCCATTGTAACACAATACCTCCATTGTAACCATTTTGTGCAAATAGTGGAATATTCGACTAGCTTGTGCTTGTCGTTTTCTCCCTCTCCCAATATAGAGGTTTCCACGTTAAAAAAACCTGTGTATATTTCTCTCACAACTTTACTCTCATGTTCTTCATTTTTATACAAACACAAAGACACCTTTTTGACAAAATTGATGTTTAAATGTACTATTAAGGTTTTAGAGATCTATATAAGATAATCTCCAAAATCTAAACCTGTACGTACAAAGTCAAATCAAATTAAAGTAAAAAAGAAAAGGGAAAGTAATAAAGTAAAGTTAAAGTAAAAAAAGGGAGATTCTAGTATAATATAAGGTCATTCTTTGTTCGAAAATACACAATGTATTCGATACAATAATAAAAAAAAGATCAAAATAAAAATAGAAATGATTTTCCAATTTTAAAGCGATTCAATTTAATTTTTTGAATGAAGTTACACAACAGAGTTTTTTATTATTTCTAATTTTGATTATTAATTATAATATATAATATTAGTTTTTAAGATGAATCTGTTGATTGGGAATTAGGGGATGCTCAGATATCACAGATGATGAATTGATTTCTTACCTATGTCACTCCCATTTTTTTTTTTTTTTATTATTACTGTTTAGAAGGATTGATGAATCAAAAACTTTCAATTGAAAGAATAAGTGGAATTGGTCTTTTTGCTTATTCTTGTTTGTATCTTTCAAAATTTTGAATTTAGGGAAGACTTCAGGGTTGACTGACTCCAAGTAGTATTAGAGGTGTGTTGTATTGTATCAGTTGTAGGTAAAGTTGCAATTGGTTCTAAAATTCCATGCTTATCACCTTTCTCATAAATTATTTGAGGGGTCACTTTTTGAAAAACAAGGTAGCCTATAAAAAATAAAAATAAATAAATAGATAAATAAAAAGCGAACTCGCTGCCGACACATTTTTGCCATTACAGTAATAACAAGGAGCATGCATATGCAACATGTTTTCACTAATGTCATATCAGTGTTAGCCGTGCTCTAGTTTTTTTTAATGCATGCCTTGGCCCTCCCAAAAAGGAAAAGCAAAAATAGCCTGTTAGAACTGATTCATCGGGCATATGAATTTGCCTGCTGCTACTATATATTACGAAATTGCAACCTCAAATACTATTTGTTTCCTCAAGCACTCGTGTGACTTGATATTTAACATCTTCACTTTGGGTTATTGTGCCCCTTTTAGATGTGCAAAAGTTTAATACCTTTGTCTTATCTGCAAATAATGACCTCACAATTGATTAGTGTTAGCATAATTTTAAATTCGTTGGATCAAAAAAAGAAAAAAAAACATAATTTTGAATTCTGCCGCTTTAAACTACAAGCCAACTGAATATTGTAGTTAGAGCCCTATTCATTTGAAGGTTAAAAGGAAATCTGAAATGGCTACCTTGAAAGTTTGTTTGTTTGTTTTTGTTTTATCAGTTGTCCCAATGTATTAAGATTTAGAATTGGCTACGAAATCTAATTAACTCAATTAGTAAAGTCTGTTGTAAACTTATCGTCGAGTAAGAGATCTAGGAGTTTAAACCCCCACCTACACCAAAAACCAATTGGGGTCTTAACAGGAAAATAAAAAACTCGTTTGAGATTTAGCAAAGATGAGTTGACAAAGGTTAGAAAACTAAGTCAACAATTTGGACTAGATCAGAAACATGTTGGATACAAGTATCAATACTATTGAAAAATACTAAAACTAACGACAAGAAACCAAATGAAAAACTAAAACTAGGAGAGTGGTGTACAGAGAGCACTCATGCACCGCACTCTAAAGATGTTACATTTCACTTTCACCCATCTACTGTGATATTGTTAAAATTCAAAGACTATGGAGTATGGATCTTTGAGAATCAGATCTCTTGCCTCTTGGACCATTCTACATTTTAGACACATTTTTTTTAGACTTTTATCCAATAAGTTCATTTTTTTCGGGTTATATAAATATAGTCTCATTGTTTGAATGAAGAGCTGCTTTTTTTAAATAAATAAATAAAAATGAAGAGCAGACAAGGCAGCAAAAGATAAAATTAAAAGTAATTGAACTTGTGGGTTTCAATTAAATCAATTGATAATATAATTAAGTGGACTTCATGCTACAAAATTGGAATTATGACCTTGACTGCAACATCCTTTACTGCAGGCAGGCCAATGAATACAGTTTTAGACCAAACTTCTCGGTAGCTCATTGCCACGGTTTCATATCCACTTGTGTTACAGCATCACTCTCCTACCTACTCTAAAGTAATATATGTGTATGTGTGTATATATATATATATATATATATATATATATATATATATATATATTTAAAAGAAAAACAAATCTCTTGTATCTATAATTTTTTTTTTTAAATAAAAATCTTACACATACGAAAGGGTCAACTAGCTAAATTTATAAAATCCTAAATCTCAATTAAATATTATATTTTAAAGGCATATAATTTTTATAATATTAAGTATAAGGTTATTTATGTATTATTACTGTTGATTTTGTGCCTATCTAGTGCCTAAAATGTTTGTTGTCTAAACATATCTTAAAACTATTAAATCTTTCTTTTAATATTTACACAAATTTTAAATTTTAATAACTATTTTCTTTTGTAGTATATATAGATCATTTTTTTATTCAGCCTCCAATAACAAATTCCTAGCTCCGCATTTTTTTTTAAGTACCAAACACAGCAATTGATATTCAATTAGGGTGTTATTGAATATTGAGGTCTAATAGCATAGTGAAAAATCTTTAATGCTCAAGAAATCATTAGACCGTCCCTTGGAATTTACTTATTTAATGTGCACTTCTAATCTTATTCTACCTTTCCTTTGTACTGTAAATGATGTAGGATTTAGCATGATTTAAGAATAATTCTAATGACATACCATTTTTTAAACTTTGATCACAACTCTATGAGGGTAAGTTATGAGTGCTGGACAATAAAATTTGAATCAATGATAGAACCTTGTGAAACATTTTTTTTTCCCCAATAATGTGAAACTTAATGTTTTTTTTTTTTTAATACAAGATAAAATTCTACTCTAGCCTAATCTATGTATATATGTGTGTGAAGCTCCCTTCTAGAGACTTGAACCCCAGCCTTTGCCACCCACACCCCACAAGTATTTATACTTCTGGAGTGACCATCGCACCAAAGGTGTGTGGTGGTAAAACTTAATGTTTACTAAATCAAAGGTTTGTGAAAAATTTTATTACTAACAAAGTGATGTCAATGGCTCATCAAAAAAAAAAAAAAGTGATGTCAATGGGATATAACATCAATTGAGTTGTGATAATTCCATGGCTTAATTGCTCTCTCTTATCAACTTGAAATTGTGTTGAGTATGATAAATATTGCACATTAATTAGTAATTGTAATTGAAAAGTGGGATTGAGATTTGTATTAATTTTAGTTTTTATAACATTCTTTATAAAGTAAATCAAGGAGAACGTGTAATCACTACTTAACAAAAAAAAGAGCATTCATTTATTATGTTATTAAAATCTACTGATCACATTCAATACCATGTGAATTTGTAACCTTAATCTAACTTGTTTCATTTATCTCCCAACTTATAGAAGGCCGTTATCTAAGTTATAATTTACAAGCCTCCCAAAAAGTCCCCCTCTCCTTTATAAGTTATCATGCCACAGGGCAATGTTAGACCAAGTTTTTGCATTTCTGGTGTGAACTTCTCAAAAAGGAGAGAACTGCTCCATTAAATTTATACAGTGTGCCTGAGGTATATATTATGGGGACAATTTGGTTTCCAGTTTTGTATTATCTGTTAGCAACAACATCTTCACTTGCTGAACTTCAAGGCATGTATGCAATTCTCTGTTATGTTAAGCAGTTCCTACAACAGAAGGGATCTTTCTGTCTTTATAAATGCTACCAAAGAAACGTTATTCATTGTTTAAAATGTAGTAACAACCTTATCAAGAAGGTCTGCTTCTAAGTAATTTTCTCTCTCTCTGGGCATAATTGCATGCATAAATCAACTTCTATATGTTTTTTTTTTTTTTGGTGGTATGAATAACATATAAATTTCATTAATAAAATTTTGCAGAAACTCATCTGTTGCTGCACAAGCAGTCTAGCATTCGCCTTGACATATATCATGCTCATGGACCAGCTACCTCTCACAACCTCACATCCAAACATAAAACTCCTATATTCTTCTCTGATGTACTCTTACGCAATGAAGAACGTGTCAAGGCTCTCCATTCCAGACTAGTAAACAAGTCCTCCTCCTCTTCCTTAGTAGCCTCAAAGAAAGCAGGAGTACCAACAAAATTAAAATCCATTAGCATCCCATTGAATCCAGCTTTATCCATTGGCTCAGGCAATTACTATATGAAGATAGGCCTTGGCACCCCCACCAAATATTATACCATGATTTTGGACACTGGCAGCTCCTTCTGTTGGCTCCAGTGCCGACCTTGTATTTCCTGTCACACACAAGTAGACCCTCTTTTTGATCCCTCCAAATCCAAGACATACAAAACCTTGTCATGTCACACTTCCCAATGCTCTTCAGTCAAGGATGCCACATTTAACAATCCCTTATGTGATGCTAAATCTTCTAATGCTTGTGAGTACACAGCAAGCTATGGCGATAATTCTCAATCACAAGGCTATTTAAGCCAAGATTTACTGACCTTAGCCCCATTTCAGACGCTGCCTGGTTTTGTATACGGGTGTGGAAAGAGAAACCTAGGTATGTTTGGCACAAGTGATGGTATTGTAGGCCTTGCTCGGCACCAGCTCTCCATGTTGTCCCAGCTGTCCCCCAAATATGGCTTTGCCTTCTCTTACTGCCTCCCTACAGTTTCTCCAGGAAGAGGAGGTTTCTTGTCCATTGGAAACTTGTCTTTGGCCGTGCCTAATTTTAGTACAGCCTACAAGTTCACCCCCATGCTTTCGGATTCTGCCACCCCCAACTTATACTTCCTGAGGTTAACTGCTATAACTGTGGCAGGTAGGCGGCTGGAAGTGAGTCCTGCCAGCTACAGAGTCCCTACAGTCATGGATACTGGAACTATTATAACACGCCTGCCTGAGTCTGTGTATACAGCACTGAGAAAAGCCTTTGTGAATGTCATGTCCAAAAGATATGCACAAGCCCCAGCTTATTCCATACTTGATGCTTGTTTCAAGGGGAGTCTGCACAACATGCCTGTGGTGCCTGAAATTCAAATGATTTTTCAAGGGGCAGCTAATCTCACACTTAAAACTCCCAATGTACTCATAGATGGTGTTAAGGGTATTACATGCCTGGCTTTTGCAAGCAGTGAGAGCACAACTAACCAAATTGCCATTATTGGAAATCATCAACAGCAGACTTTTAGTGTAGCCTATGATGTGTCCAATTCCAGAATTGGTTTTGCTGCTGGTGGCTGCCATTGATTAGTATTTAGTAGTGACTTTGTTTGATGACTCTATGGACATAAGATGTTTCTGCATACATATGAGGAGAGAAGAATTATTTGTACCATTAAGTCTAAATTGTTGGCTAATGAAAGCTTGGCTTGCATGTATGGCTTGCATATTACTCTGTCACATGTGAAAGATAATTGAATGGTCTTTTGAATTTGAATTTCAATGCACTTTCTCTTACAATCTGAAATTTCTGTTTCTCATTTGCAAACTATATTTTGCAATGCAGATGGAAAATTTTAAACGGTCTTTGAACACTGCTACAACAGACAATGAATTCCAAAACACATAAAAATTTCAATCTACAGGTTTAGTCTGTTCACTATTTGAATCGAAAAAAATTGTAGAAAGGTAAAGAGTGAGTAACAAGGGTTAAATTTATAATATATGATTTGAATGAAAAAGGAGCTAGTCATCATATTATGGCCTGTGGATAGATCTAATTATAATCTAATTACTATATTTAGTTTAAGGCAAGCCTGAAAGAAGAAAGACGAATTCTTCAAGCATCTTTTGAGACTGCCTAGCCTAGAGGATCTTGTCATTCTCTACATGCTTGCACAATTGGTCTTTGCTTCAATTTTTAAAATTAAGATTTCCCATTTAACTTCACTAGAATTAAGAGCAAGTATTTATAGCGTGGTTCAATTGGTGATGAATAATAAAATTTGATCAATTGCAACATTTTCTTCTTGGCCAAGGAGTGCAGGCACGCACACATTGACTTTTCAGACATGAAAATATATACTTTAGAAAATCCAAGTCCAAGGCGTATTTAACAGTTTCATTTGAATTCTGTAGCTAATGAAATTCTGCATGCAGGGACCAATCATTTACTTGGATGGATACAGCTGTGACTTTTACTTTTCCCCATTTTTGTATTGAAGATGGGACAAAAAACTCATGGGTAGCATGTGAAGATAACCTTAACATATATAAGTATTATTTAATTAGTCAATTGGGTTTTAGATGAGCGATTTTAAAGTTTTGAACTTTGAATCCTTTCTGGGGTTAGATATCTTTCAAAAAATAATTCAATAATCTGCTATAGCCTCCTTTGACTAACCTGCATCTCCAACCTCAGAATCTCGAAGCTAGAGGCCATTTGAGACTGTCTCCATTTTTCTTTTAAAGTCAGCTTACACTAATACCCACAGGTCCTGAAATATATTCAGTGATACATGAAGGAGTCAGAATTCTCAACATATATATATATGTTTCACATCAAAATAGAGTTGGCCAAACTTTGCAGAAGAAAGAAATTTTGAGACGAGTTGGAGCAGAAGTTGGAGGTAAGCAAGAAAAAATTTAGCTACAACAAGTTGAGCTTTAATAACGCAGACAATTTCATATTTTGGAATTTTAGCAAATTTGGTGACAACATAGTTATGATAGTTTTCCATCTAATTTAACAGGTATGTGGGTCATCTTTGGGAAATTTTAACTTCAATTATTGTGTCACTATTATTTTTCTGTTTTCACACTTTTCCCTCTAGGCCACATTGTATATGGGTTAGAATTAACTTACTCGGTGCAACATTACACTACTTAATATAATAAGATAGATATATATATTTATATATATATATATACACACACACAGATATATACAGGATCCTTAAAATCTGGGATGTAGGTGGAGGTTCCAGCAGCATCGAGCACTGAGCCAGGCCTAATTAGACAAGAAGAAGCCAAACCTCTTTTTGGTGTGCGTGTCTCCCAA
This sequence comes from Castanea sativa, assembly GCF_040712315.1. Classification (NCBI taxonomy): domain Eukaryota; kingdom Viridiplantae; phylum Streptophyta; class Magnoliopsida; order Fagales; family Fagaceae; genus Castanea; species Castanea sativa. Next base: position 62,587,905 of record NC_134017.1, read on the forward strand.
ATCCCAACTCATAGACAGAACCAAAGTTTAAACACTAAAATTAACTATTCGCATAGCTTCCATTCCATTTGTCTTATGGAATACGCTGCCACTTTTAAATCTAACAGAAGAACAGCAATTCTAAGAAACTACTGTTGAGAATCAAAGACAAGTGGAAAACGGTCTTTTGCTTATTTCTTGAAGCTTTCTAGTTGTTCTGTTTCTGGAGTTCATTCTTTTCTTTTTACATGATTAGTATATATGGTCATCTTTGATTCCCATTACATACCTTAAGTCTTTTGAACTTATCAATTATTCTGTTCCACGAAAACAAAAATGATGTTTTAAGTGCAATCTTCCACCATAGTGAACATTACCCATGTCCATAGAATTCATAGTAATAGCTTCGGTCATCTTCACCTTCCATTGTGCATATCCATTGACACTAAAAAAATTGGTTCCCCAAACAGGAAAGTCTATATTCCAGGTACCTTAGGAAATTTACTATATGAATCATGTCTGTGAATTTAAAAGTGTGATATATATGTTTCCTGTTTTCCACATTTTTAAGTATGCCTAAGCACTGAATCCTTCTTTTTCTGCATTTTTCTGATGCCCATCTCTTTCCAGGGTTCAGCCTTTTAAGATGGGATGCATATCTTCGAAATTCATTTCCAGATCAATCAGTTTTCATGAGGGGAAAAGCCAGAACTTGCACAGGACATCCAATGACATTTCTGTGCTGGACAAACTAATCGTGTCCGGTAATGGGAGTGACCATAGCCTTGCTCTTGTTTGCACTGATAACATGGTAATCAACACACTCCAGTCTTGGGATTTCAATTCAAACACATGCCCCAAGGCAGCTATTGAACCTGTTAATTCTGAGATTAACACATCGAAGTTGATGGCAAGTCTAGATCAAGGAGAGGTAAAACAAGCACAACCAACACCAGAACAAGTGGGATCCATTGATGCTCATCTTACTAGGCGGTCTAAAAGTTGTCATTGGTTTGAAGAGCATGAGCTATCCTCGTTTGCCCTCGAGATTTCTGATGGGATTAGAGCAGATAAACCTTATTGGAGTCACAAGTGTAGGATACGCAATAGGAGTTTCCACACAGTTGAGGAATATGACTCAATGTTAGAAAAGATATCGTCTAGTGTGCTGCAAAGAGGGTTTGATGGCAAGGATTACAGTTCAGGAACCAAGGATCATCTCCTTGGCTCCGAATCTTCGTCAAATATCTCTCATCATGCCAAGGATAAAGAGACTGGTTTGCAGGAAACAAAGCAATCATGCTTACATGGTAATGCTTTAGTACAGGAGGACACTATGCTTAAGGAAACAGAAACAAAGGAGGTAACGCCAAGTCCTAACAACCACAGCTCAAGTTCAGATCAAGAAAACCAACAAGTGACACCAATTCCTCGTGCTGCTCAAGTTGGAAACAACATTGAGAAAGGATTTAAAAGAAAGGCCATGGCCAAGGGGCTAGAATCACTGAGAATTCCCCCTTCCATTGAATTCCCAACAATTTCAAGTCTTAGGGAATGGCTTCATGCTGGGGGTCAAGTATACTCTCCTGGGTCCTATGTCACCCCAAAGTTTGGTAGCTATGCTTTGCCAATTCGAAGGAGTGTAGATGAAAGCAGTGAGGACTACATCTTCAATCCAGAATTGGTAGCTGCCTTTGAACAATGTATGCATGAACTTGAAGCAGAAGAAGAGAACATTCTCAAGCAAATTGTGGAGAATTTAGAGAAAGACTGTAGTGAAGATAAGCAAGCCAAGGAATAGATCCTATCCTACATAGAAGACTAGAGTGTGTATTCCACAATCACCCCATTAGGAGAAACTGAGAAGTATGCCAACCAGAGTGTGTACTCAAGTATTTCATCTAAATTTTGAAATTTTTGTGTTTTTTAGTATTTTTTTTGAGTTAAAATGCACACAAATTGTCAAGTTTTTTTTCCTCCTGGTAAAATGTGGTGCATTTGATTTGGCCCTAAAATGGATGTTCTAATGTTCATAGGAAGTAGTTGGCAGCTGGTGGATTATTTTCAAGCAGTTTTACAAGTAATGTACAGCTAAAAATTTATGTAAATGAATAATAACAATAGCAAAGTTATTTTGTCTTTAAAATTTTGATTACCTTTCATTAAGCTTCACATCTAACCTAAAAAGAATTCAAGCTCACGAACATTTTGAACTAGAAATCCCCACTATGTTATTAAAGAGACAAGTAGGAACTAAAAGATCATTTTGTTCATATATGCAAACTGTCAATGAGAGTGTCAAACCTCAAAGGGAGTGTCATTATGTTTATCTATTTTGGATCTTGTTTTTTTTCTTGAAAAATTGACATATTAGTTTAGAAGTCACAATGCGAGAAGGCATAGACTTCTAATAGATTATCACATATATTGGATATATCTATCATGTAATATGATGGGTACTTAAATTTTACAAGATATATACAAATCCTGGCAAACATACACAGTGACGGACCCAGGGGGCCCCAGGCGCAAAGAAAAATAGAAGAAAAAAATTCAGGCCCCCCACCCAAAGAAAAAAAAAAGAATTTTTTTTATATTGATTATATATATATATATATATATATTTTTTTTTTTTTGCTAGAGTTGCGCCTCCCTCCTCCAAAAACTTAGACCCCTCTTAAATTAACCTAACCCAACTAGCAACTACTCAACTCAAAAACTTAACAAAAATAAAATTTGCAAATAAAAAATCCTAGTCAGCCCATGTGATGCCCCAATTTGATTGATTGTGTGATGTGTGTCGGTGTGTGATGAGTCTCACATCGGGTATTTACTGGGTTGAACTGGGCTTTATTAACAATTGCAAGGAGCCTCAATTGTGACTAGTCCTTTTGAGGTATAGCACAGATGTTGCTAGTGCTTTTCCTTGAGTGGTTACAGCCCAGTATTAAAGTACTAGTATTAAGTATTTTAAATGTTAAATATTTAGTATTTAGAACACCAACTACCAAAAACACATTTCAAATGCAATATTAAATTAGCAAAATTAATTTTTTATTTGTGAAATAAATTTTTTTGCAATAGCTTATGCTCTTAAGAAACAATATTATTTTGCGTTTTTTTTTGTCGTTGGTGGTAGATAATTGTATCTTAATGTATTAAGAAACAACGATTTTATGTATTTACTTTGGTTGATACTTGATAGTCTTTTTTTTTTTTTTTTTATTGAAAATGCAGAAAAAGGCTAGACCTAGTTGGAGACACAAACCGACTCAAAACTTTAATTTTCTATAAAACCCAAATGAGGACTAAAAGCCTTATTTTTTCTTTTTTTGAGACAGTCTGTTAATACTATATGGATACCTTTTTTTTTCTTATACTTCAGGCCTTCTAGCTTGAAATCCTAGATCTGCCCCTAAACATACTGTACGGGGTACGAGCTTGGGCCCATTGAACTTCGGGCCATGGCCCCATGGCCCAACACACAATCTCAGGCCATTGGGCCTTTAACCTCGATCAGAACACATCTTCGGGCCCAATTAGAGTCCAAATACCAAAACAGGCTCGTCTCCCCCTCTAAACGTTTCAGAGATGAGCTCATGCAGATCACATTACACCTTAATCGAGAAGAGTGCATGCTGAGAACGTCGTGCATTCTCAGCTGCCTGGTATTGCCTTAGGGAACATCATTGCCAAACAGTCTTTTGAAAGTGGAACCAATTCCAATGCAATTACCACCATTCCCAACAAAACATCCACTTAGAGACGATGGAATTGGACCACCATTTGCACTAGTAAGATCTAAATGCAATCATAACACCTCAACTTGTCTGAGGCTATAAATAGGAGAATAGAGTGAGAAGTGGGGGTTGGCAAGTGAAGGGAGAAAATAGAACAAAAAAAGGGCGATAGTATCAGTGGGGAGGAGAGCAACCTAAAGAGAGAGGAGAGTTCAACAAAACTAAGGGGTACCATTGGGTCGCCCGGCAAAGAACCACCCATAGTAGGAAACTTTTAAGCCCACCATATAAATAAGTTGTGAGTCCAAATATCGGCCCATCTTGATTAAAGCCTATTTGGGTACACACACATACATAATCGAAAATATAAAGCAATACTCCTAATACCTAATTCCAACCCATCAAGTCCTGTTGTTTATCTTAGTTAAAAATAATAATAAATAAATAAAAGAGAAGAAGAAGATTAAATTCTATCATGTCCTTCCCATCAAAAAAAAAATCTCTCATGTCCTGTACCATAAAAAAAAAGAAAATTTCTGGTGTTACAACAAAATGCACAACTTTGACCACAATTTGCCCATATGGCAAGTTGTGGTTGGTGGGGAGTGATGGTGGATCCATGTGGGGACACCCCTCCACCAACCACAACTTGCCACATGAACAAGTTGTTGCCAAAATTGTGTATTTTGGTGTGATACAAGAATTACTCTTAAAAAAAATATCCTAGATTAAAAAGGAAATGTGACAATTAGTTGAAGTCTACAAGACTACAAACACCGCATAGAAGAGAAGACTATAAGCACTGCATGAAAGTATGAAACACGCTAACAGACCCTTCAAAATTGCTCTATATAAACGTAGAACACATTTCAAACTCAGAGAGAGCAATTTTTCTTAACTGAGAGAGAGAGAGAGAGAGATCAAAATGTCTTCGACTAGTAAGTTTTTTTTTTTTATTGTTCTGTTCCTTAATTCTTTCATTGGATTGGCTAATTTTAGTCACATTGCTTTGTTTCTACTTTGTTAGCTTTATTCATTTATGTTTTGTTTTTGTTAATTATGGTTTGTTTGCAATGTTATGTGTGAGGTATTTGCTTGGTCATTTTCATTTTGTTTCTTGTATTCATTTATGTTTTGTTTTTATTAATTATAGTTTGTTTGCTATGTTATATGGGAGGTATTTGGTTATTAGAGATCTTAAGTGGGGTATTTGTAGTATGAGCTAGTATCTCATACGCTAGGTGCATGACACCAACCTCTAACATTTTGGTATTCATGTGTGGGGTAATTTTTTATCCTGTGTGTTGCCTGAAGTTGTTTGCCTTTTTTTTAAAAAAAAAATTTGAAAATCAAACGAAGAGAATGTTTTTGGTTTTCTGTTGAGGGAGGTGATTTCATTTATTAATATTTTTATCTATAATTTTTTTTTAAAAAATTTATATATAATAATTTAAAAAAATTTATTTGTCTACCATTTGTTCAGGGGCCTTTTTTGGTTGCTCGGCCACGTGTTATCCACTAGATTAGTGACTTTGCTAGGCCCGTGTTCTTTTTGGAGAGTTGCATCCCAGAACTCAACATTATGTCACGTGGTCCAACGGCTAACGGTGTATTTTTTAAGCCTACTAAACCATTAAAGCCAAAGTCTAAGAATCACGATACTGGTTGAATAAATATGTAATATGTGCTTGATATGATAGCTTTGATTAGTAGTTGAAATAAAGTAGTATTTATTTAGAACTAAGTAACTATGTGCTCAATGATGTAAATTTAAAGATTAGGAAGCAAAATCACTTATCTTCATATGGTTTGTAGCCCAGCTGTGTAGCATCAGTGAGCTGATAAGATTCCAGCAGAATGCCAGTGGTAAAGGCTAGTTAAGCTTGTCCCTTTTATCGTGCATTTAAATGAGTTTAAGCCTTAGTTAATAGTTGTAATAGTAGTTGGAATAAAGTAATATGTATTTAAATGTGAAGTAATCATGTACTCAATAATATAAATTTAAAGATAAGAAAGTAAAGTCATTTATCTTTGTATGGTTTGTAGCCCAGCTGTATAGCTTCTATGAGCTGATAATATTTCAGCAGAGTGACCCCAGCGGTAAAGAGGTAGTTTGCCATGATAACTTCAAGATTGAGAGGGAAAAATGGGTGCAACTGGAGGGAGAGAGAGTGTGCCCAACAGTGTGTAGAGGCTGGTTAAGCTTGCCCCTCTTATCATGCACTTAAATGAGTTTTCCCCTTGACAATGCTCTTTTAATTGTTGTGAAGTTATGAATAGTGTTGTCTTCCATGAGAAGGGCTTTTGTATGGAGTATTTGTGCCTTCTAAGAGAAAGGCTTTATGTAAGATGGATTTGTGCACTCCATGAGAAGGACTTTAATGTGAGATCTTGGTGCCTTCTAGGAGAAGAGCTTTAGTTATAAAAGTTTATGCCTTCCATGAGAATGCCTTTTATAAGAGAGATAGAGAAGAGTATTGATATGTGTTTATGAGCAGTAAAACAGTAGAACTTCAGAGTGAGAAAGTATGAGAGTGGAGTTTAGATGAGTGTAGTGTGTTATATGTAATGGTGTAGTAAATGTGTATTAGATTGTGTAAAAGAAGTGGAAAAAGAGATGTTTTGTGGGATGTAGTATTTGTAATATGTATGATGTATAGAAGTATGAGAGATATGGTAGTTAAAGATAGTAAAAATATGAGATTACAATCGTTGGAGGAGTTGTAGCGATTGTTTTCCAAGAGGAAAAATTTTGTAAGAGAAGAATATGGAGATGTGTTTAAGTATTTGGAGATGGGAGCAGTAAGATAGGTGTAGTTTTTGAATATAAAGAGTGAGAGAATGAGTATATGAGGGGTAATAGTACTGCAATGTGTTTAGATGTTGCTGGAATTTACTGCTAGGCTTTTCTGCTGGTATGTACTGCTGGGATTTTCTGCAGGTATGTACTGTTGAAATTTTTTGCTGTAAGGCGTATAAAGGCTTATGAATGGCATTTGTGAGCTAAGAGTTGAAGAGTTTAGTTCCTCATTTTGAAACTAAAAACTCAAACCTTCATTAAGAGCTTAGGGAGAGAGAATAGAGAGGTTTGTGAAAGAGTTCCTCTCCCTTCATTTTGTTGTCCTCCCTAGAGGTGTTGATGGGGGGTCTTATTTAGCTAAGATTAAAGAAGTATTTTAGCAAAGAATCTCAGCCAAAATCTGTCCCAAATAGTAATGAATTTTCAGAAAATCCAACTTAAGATTTGAGCAAAAATGGTATGTTTAAATTCAAGATGTTCTTGCTATTTCGGGTAAGAGTTGCTGGGGAAAAAGCAACAGAAAAGGAATGTATTTCAACAAGAGAAATATCGTTACTTAGTTGGTTTTGGTTTTAGCCAAATGAGGGGAAAAAAAAAAGTAATGTCCAGGCTGCTGGGTCAACTGTCACAGCTGTCACGAAAAGCTGTGATAACTTTCATGAGACAGTTGTCACAGCTGTCATGAGATAGTTGTTGTTTTGGGCAGAAGCAAAAGAGGTTAGCATGGTGATTTCAGAGTGTTGGAGAGGTCATTCAACATTTATTTTATGGATTTAGCTGAAAATGGTAAGATCTCTTTCAAGGGAATCTTGCTATTTTGGGTATAGCAGCTGGCAGCTGGGATTTCAGCATTAAATGACTACTGATATCACTCTCAGCCAGGTGTCAAATGCTGAATACATTGCTGGGGTTCTGCTAGAAATGTTTCCCTTTTTGGGTGCTTGTGTTTTTAGTGCAAGGTTCCATTACAACACATTTCTTGTAAGTAATAGAAGGATCGGTTGAAAGTTAATGAAACTTTAGAGATCTAGTCAATACCTCATTATGTTGTGACATAATCTTGGTGAGCAAAAAAAGTATTTAATGTTCTGCTCTGACAGCTGGCAAAGAAATATATGGTCTGATTGTGGCAAACAGTAACTGTGTATGAAAAATATCATGAATGTTTTGTATATAGTTGGAGATTGAAGATAGCTAATTAGATTAGGTCATGTGTTTGAGTTGGATTTTACCTGAAAGCAGTGATAAGATTTATGTAAAATAATATAATGAAGTTTCTAAATTTGTATAGCAACAGCTGGGGATTGAATGAACAGTTTTTTCCCAGCAGTTAGATGACTGGAGATATTGAGTATTTATCACACGATGAATATTAAGTTTTAGGAAAAGAGTAATGGGGAATTTTATCATCTAAAGTACTATGTGATAAGAGATGCTTATCATATGTTACCCGCTACACACAGGCTCGTCAGAGTTTAGGGAGTTGAAGAAGACACGCCAAGCAACATGTTTCTTTTATCAACTTTAAACCACTGGAGTTTTACTGAACATACCTTTTGACTCTCCAAACCACGACTCCCAAAGTTTCCCCAAAAAGACTTATGAGCTTGGATCATAAGCCGAAGATGAGATGACATACCTCGGATTTTGTTGTCATTTTGTGTAAATATGGGCTCTTGTTGAAGAAGCCATTTGCCATAAGTGTATGAGAGGTAATATGGGTCGTGAGTTTTGATTCATTGCTTAAGCTTGATCCATATGTTGATGTTGATGATGTCATGGGATTATGATCCCAATTGATGAAGAGGAAATGTGAACCATGAATCCGCCTCTTGAAGTAAGGATCTCGCCGGCCATGTGAGCCCAATCTTTGTAATTGAATGAAATATGAGCTTATTTTGGATTTTAAATAGATTTACCCAAAAAATCAATAATATGTTGATGTGGCATGGGTTGCCAATGAAGTAATGCCATGTGGGCCGAAAAAAGAGTCATCAACACCCTTCAAAAAAAATTTGGGAACACCCTCAGTTTTTTTATGCCAATAAAATTAAACTCTGCTCTATAATTTGTTTTATATTAAGTGGATGAATGATTGTTTGGTTGTGTACATTGAAAGAGATGTAGCTTGTAGCACTGATAATGAGACTATCGTGCAACGATTTCAAAATATGAAAACTCGTAGAAGGAAATTGTAAACTTTATATATTTACGTGTTTTTTTATTGTTGTTGTTGTCAATATATGAATTTATCTTTTTATTAGATTGTATAATCTACACTTCCTAAGAGACACTCTAAGAAAAATTCCTAGAGCCACCACTTACTCCAAATGATAAATTCTTCTTCTTCTTCTTCTTCTTTTTTTTTTTTTGAGAACTCCAAATGATAAGTTCTAATATATATGATAAGATTAAAGTTACAATATATGAAATAATACTATGCTAACTAAATTGATTGATCCTTGACTCTTAAAAAAATAAATAAAAATTGCTTGATCCTTAGAATTGAGTTGGACAAGTTACTTATTCAGCCATGTGTATCAAAAGTCATCTTTAGTTTACAATCACTCATTTTGTTTTGTAGTAAATAGTCTTATGACTTTTAGCAAAATTAAGGTGAACATTGATGTTGTGCACTTGACAGGCTTTGTAGTTGTACCTTTTCTAATTCTGCTAACTATTGCGGGATGTGTTGGAAGACCATGGCTTCAGCTTTTCTAATTGTGTTCCTGATTGAGTAAATGTTTTGTGCAGACATACTATGATATTACTTCAGATAGCTATCTTGATTTCATGAAGAACTTTGCGGTCGGGATTATATTGGACCTTCGAAGGATACAATTATTACTAAAAAAAACAATTATTTGAATTAAGTTACCGATCTTGTTGCCAAGGCACATGCTCGTGGCCTGCAGGTGCATATATTTTCTTCGTTAGGGAACATGATGCCTAAGGTTTGTTAGGGAACATATTAAGCATTATTGATAATAAGTTCTTTCTTCTCATTTCAGGTGCACCCATATACATTCCGAAATGACAATTCTTTCCGACATTTCGAGTTCCACCAAGATCCATATATTGAATATGAATACTGGATAAATAAGACGGGAATTGATGGACTCTTCACAGATTTCACAGGGAGCTTCCATAATTTCCAAGAATTGACATCTCCTCTATCTCCTAAAAATTAAGATAGTAAATTGCAGTTATTGTGTGAGATTCATCTATTATTGTCTCCCCAAATAAGACACATATGTGCTTTCTTTCATACTCCCTCCCCTTTCTCTTTAGTGTTTTTTTTTCTTTAAAAAGGGTTTCACGCATGTGATCATTGACCCGGCCCACTTAAATCTGCTATTGATGGCATGGGGCACTCTTAGGTACGTTTGGGTTATCTGCATCGTGGCACAACATTTTTGCGAAGTACACAACTTGAACCCAACAACTCCTAAACTCACAGGTGTAATCAGGTCCAGGACTCCTACCAATGCGCTGCACTCGGCAATTTCTCTTTAGTATCTTAGTTTAGTGTGCTTTTAATAAAATTATGTTTTAGCATCTTAATTGCTTTCGATAAGTTATGTTGAACATGTTATGGAGAAGAACAAATCTTTAAATCGTAATTTCAGACTTTCTTCATTATTTTTTTTTTTTTGTTTTATTTCTCTTCATTTTTATCCTTTATATTCATATCAATTAGGAAATTGGTCCGAAAGTAGCATAAATAAAGTTACCACTCTTGTTTATTGCGGTGGGTAGCTAGTAGCTACTGGCTACTGCCTCGTTCAATATATTAGTTCCTTGGTGAAATTTCAAACACTCACAATTGAGGACTCATTTTATATGTATGTATATCTTGATGAGAACAAAACTATAACCGTTATCCGGTGGGAATATGAAGAATGCTTTTGAAAATTTTTTGATCTAATGATATTAGACTTTTGGCTAAAAAATTCACTTTAACCTTTAACTTTTATTTTAAATATTAAATTAATCCCTACGGTAACAAGGATTAATTTTTGTCAAAAGTCTCTTGCAATGTTAAAATAAATCAATCTTTTGTCTAAATTTGTTAACAAATGATACCATTTAAAGTAGAGGTATGCAGCCAACTCGTCAAAATTGACCCAACCCAACCTAACCCGTTAGGTTGGATTAGTTTTTAGGGCTTGGTGGGTTGGGTTTGGTTAAAAAAAAATGATAGCGGGTCGAGTTGGGTTCGGGTCATAAAATTTCAAATCCGCCAAACCCAACCCGACCCACCCATATATTTAAAATATATTATATAATTAATAATTTTTTTAAATAACTACCTTTTTTTATTCTATATAAATTACTATTAGTTCACACAAACCTTAGTAAATTACTTTTATTATTTAGTCATTAGTGTTGTTTACCTTTAAAGAGTTACATTGATACTAATTTTTGGGTTTTTTTAATATATTTATATTTATACTTTTTTCTACTCAATTTAATAATAATAATAGTAAAAAAAAAATATTGTCCAACCCATTGGTTCAACCCGACCTAACATAATTCATGTGAGTTGAGTTGGGTTAGGTTGGACTTATGTGATAGATTGGGTTGAGTTGAATTTTTTTTAACTCACCATGGTGGATTTGGTTAAAAAATCTCTTTAACTTGACCCATGCACACCCCTAATTTAAAGCATTCATTTTTAGAAAAACTTTTTTTAAATAAATAAGATTATACTATAAACTAATATATATGTGTAAAATTTCCTCCTTGAAAACTTGAACCTTATGGCATGTTTGGAAGTTAAAAAAAGGAGGGGGAGTAGAGTAAAGGGAGGGAGAATAATTCAATTACCTTGATTGGAAGTTTTTTAAGGAATGAGGGGAAGGGGTTTGGAGGAGTTTCAACTACTTCTAACCTCTCATTTCTAATTCCCCCAAATTGGAGAGATTTGGAGGGGGAGTAGAGTAGATAAATTATTGATCAAATGAATTCTCCAATTTACCCTTTTTAAATTGACAAAATTACAAACTGATTATATAAATAATCTTTGATTATTTAAAAGGAAATTCTTTAATATTTGACAGGATATTTTCTTAGCAGTAATTAATGAAGTCAAAACCATTGTGTTGGAAAGAGTCCAAGCCTGAAGAAGGAACTGTGGTAATCGAAGGAGTTTGAACACCAAAAGCCATTGTTAAAAGCTTTGAAACCATGCAAAAATTCACTAACACTTTCAATCTCTCACTCCCATGGAAGAATCTCTCTAAATAGAAGAGCAAATGTTTTATTAAATGTGCAAAAATGAATAAAATGCATTGATGCTCTACTTTTATACGTACAAACAGACTAGTTGCAGAACGAAGAAGAAATAGCAATAAAGATAAATTAACTAACTAAGCTAAATTTATTTTTATTTTTATTATAATTTTTTTTGAGGTAATAAAAATTATTTTATAATAGTTAATGGTATAGTTTTATACTTTTATTAGTGGTATTTGATAGAATGAGAATGTTGATTAAATAATTATTTAATCTAACAAATTAATCATAGACTAATGTTGCAAGTCCATTTTTAAATAGGGGTAAATTTGTCTATTTCAATCATTTCCTCTCATTTCCATCCTAATTTTTAAAACATCCAAACAAGAGAAATGACTAATTACTTCATTCTCCATTACTAATTTTAAAAACTTCCAAACAAGACAGAGGATAATCATTCCCCTCTACTCTCCTCCCTCTCTCTCTCTCCCTAAACTTCCAAACAGACCATTAGTCTTTGCAGAAGTTTTGATAAATATTAATTATTCGATAGATATTATTATTCTTTTTCACTTTAACAAAAAAGATTATATATTTCTCAGTAGGCACGTGCGAGTAGAGGGGTGTACATATAAAAGAAAGAGAAGGAAAGATTAGAGGACAGAAGTGTGGGAAGTACAAGTGAAGCATAGGATGATGATGATGTTGGCGAATCAAATTCAATCTTTCAATCTATAAATCAAATCATACATACTTCCTTAGTTCTGTCCGAAGTCTTTAACGTTGTCTATTGTTGTTGTTGTTGTTGTTTAGTTACTTGTGTGAGCTCCAAAAATTTTGAAGTCCAAAATAAGGAAAAAAGCAGTAATGAATGCAGTAACAGTGTCAGTGAGTAATATAACGCTATTAGTCCTCGAACCCATTTCCATTTTCAGACCTCCTCAAGTTTCAGCTTGCTTTCCCAACAATAAGAGCTTAATCAGTGTCAAATCCAGCACTAGTAGAAGAAGAATAAGAAGGAACCCTATGCGTTTGGTCCCTCTCACTCGTTCATCATCATTATCATCTTCATCTTCATCTCTAACAATTGAGACTGTGGAAGGCCAAGCTCCCTCTGAATCTGAATCTGAACCAGTTACTCGTCGCCTCATTCTTCTTCGCCATGCCATGAGTTCCTGGGAAGACACTTCACTCCGAGGTATTGACTTTCATTATCTTTTTCCTTTATTTTTTAGAATAATGGGTGGATTTCATTATCATTATTATTATAATAATAAGCAGATTGTGTGTGTGTTATAAAACTAGGACTCTTGTCATGGACCAGTTTGTTAATGTAGAATGACTTTTCTTCACGTTCAATCACAATCACAAACTTACTATGTTTATGTCAAGTCCAAATTTTTGTTTCAGTTTTTAAGCATTCTCCTTCTATAATGTTAGAATAATGGTTAAAAGTTTAAACTTTTACTATTTCTTAACAGCTTAAGCTTTTTGGGAAAATCAGTAATTTTATCATGGGATTAGAGCATGTGGTATGAGTTCAAACCCTGCCTCTGCTCCAGTTCCTGTTTAAAACAGCTTTAAGTTTTTGGGTTAATTGGTAATTTATTAGATAATTGGCATAATCTCTTTGTCTTTATGTTTGTAGTGGTTTTAATTTTTTTTCTTTTTTTCATAGATCATGACCGCCCTCTAAGTAAAGCAGGGCAAGTCGATGCTGCAAGAGTTTCTCACAAACTCCAACAGTTGGGTTGGATCCCTGAACTCATTCTATCTAGGTTAGGATTTCTTCATTTTCAACAATGCTTCTCTAACATTCATATAAAATCAATTTTCTGAGTTCAATTTTCTAGTTTTAATGAAACAATTTACATGCTTCGAAATGCTTACTTTATGAATTGGTGCCAGCAATGCATTTCGAACGAGGGAGACACTTAAGATAATGCAAGGACAAGTCCGAGGCTTTCTGGAAGCTGAGGTGCATTTCTTTTCAAGCTTTTATTCCATTGCTGCAATGGATGGACAGACTGCTGACCATATTCAGCAAGTTATCTGTAAATATACAAGGGATGAGATACTTACAGTAATGTGAGTTTTACTCGCTCCAATTTGCTTTATCATTGTCACAATTTATGCATGAGGTATTTTATATTTAATAATAGTAGACACCCCAGGAAAATGGAATCATTTGTTTATTTTAACACCATGTTTAGAAATCAGAATCATTTCATTATCCATAACATTCATACTGACTAGTGAGTATTTTCGAGTTTGCATATGGCAAAAGCTATGCTGAGGTATCTTTATAATGATCCCAAATGCCAATGTGCACTTCAAGCTGTTAATTAGAGAATTGTATGAGGGCTCTATAACCAAATTCAATGGAAGAAATTAGAGGACCCTATAACCAACTTCAAGCCCAAATGCCAATGTGGTACTTAAAATTTTACTACTTAACTTGAACTTTTGTGTCCCAAATCACAACAAACTAATTTAAACATTTATTTATTATGTGTAATGATACTACATGATGGAAATGCATTTGCACAGTTTTATCTGCTTAAAACCCTTCATTCTAATGGAGATTTTGCGGAAAGGTGTTTGACAACACCCCGCTGGTAGTCCTGCTCTTTGTAAATCAGAGTTTAGAAGCAGTGTTGATTCAAGTTTTTGGTGATGGCTCCATTATAGATGCTGGATTGTTGTCTTCAGGTTCCATTAAAGACATAAGATTTCAATTTAAATTCATTTTCAATATGTTAAGACATCTTTGGAATGGTTAATGCACACTTAAGACATATCCAGTCTTTGCGTTTAATGTTGGCTAAAATTTTTCCCACTCATTTGTTTGGTAATCTGATTTAAAGAAAACATGTACTATATATATGGCTTTTCTTCCTGACTTCTGTTTTATGATATGTTTCTGGGCATTTTGTATTGCTCTTCCTCCACTCCCTTTCCATTTTTGGATAAGTAATATAATCTCCTTAATGAGGAAAAGAATTTAAGATAGAAAAATGTTCAGAAATATGGTTTTTGACATTTATCCTTGTTGAATCTTATTAGAAACCATCTAGCCCAAAAGCTTAAGACTAACAATGTATGTCAAGCTTATGAATACTGACTCTGAAAAATCTCAAATACCTCATGCTACTTTGTCATTTTCCAGAAAATAATTTGATATTTGATTATTTAGTAATTATATAGGTGTATGGGACATAATAGAGGATGGGAGGAGGCAGCCTCAATGTTGACAGGTGCCTCAGTAGAATTGAAGACATGCAATGCTGCTTTGCTCGAAGCTACTGGGAAATCTTGGGAAGAGGTTTGGCTTCTTTTCTCAAATGAATATATTTTTGAAGAATGTCCTGTTTTGTTGGTATCATTATTTGTGTTATAGGTTCAGTAATCATTTGTATGTTATGACATACAATGAGCTATTATTCCACTGAAAACTATATGTTTTATATCTTGACATTAGGAGATAAATAGAAATCAATTGAAAATGCCTTATTTTGGAAAATTTACCATTAATGGATATACATCATTAGGTAAAATTTATTGATAAGTCACTCATCCATCCCATAGGTCTTGAATCCATGACCTTACACTTCATCCCATTATGGAGGGAGCCATTTGAACTAGAGTTCATTGGCATCATCAGCTAACATGTATTGGAAATTTTGTTAATATTAGTACTTTTAAATTGTTTGACTACATTTCCATTTGCATAGTTGGTTTTTTTTTTAAATAAATACTCCCTCTCTTAATTTCTCTGGCTGCAGTGGAAAGGTATACTAAAAAAGGATTACATCCTGATTTTAGGGTGTTTTCTATCCTTCATTTGTGGAATGGTCTGGAGCTAGTGGGGAGATAAAAAACACTCTTAAGGAGGCAATCAAAAGGCTTAACAGAGAATATGTTGTTGGAATAGAATGTAAGAGGTAAAGATATTACAATAGGATGGAAGATAAGAAAGGGGAGCTCAGAGAAAAAAAAAAAAACTATTGGTAACTTACACATGCATCTAGTGAGACAGGTATGGGTAGGAGGGGGAGATAGAATCCATATGTTTGGTAGGAGGGAAAATGGAGAAGGGAAAGGGTGGGAGGGAGAGGTAGAATCCATATGTTTGATATGGGGAAAAAGGAGATAGAGTGGGAACAGAGGGGAATCAATAACCCTCTAGACCATCAAATCAATCCTATCCAAAAGTGGGCAGATTGGTGGGGAGATGGAGTTGGAAGGAGAAGGGAGGGGTTGTTTAGAAAGAAGAGTAGAAACTCACTTTTATCCCCTCTTCAAATTATTTTTGAAATATTGTGTAGCTGCAACTTATAATCTTTACTGCATTGCCCGCTTTTCACTTTTCCTCTTTTTTCCACCAAACAACATGATGGAGAGGTGGAATTCTCTTACTTTCACCTCCTTTTGCTTATCACCTCCCCTCTCATTCCTCCTATTTTCTATCCCTCCAACCAAACATTTACGTAGTCTAAATTTTTATTTTTATTCTTCTTTTTCTTTGTTCTTTTGGGTGTCTTAAGTAAGCAATAAAATCACCAAATTTCTTAACCACGTAGGACCGACTAAGCCACATTGAGTGAAATCTGGTAATTGAATGAGTGGTTAGGCTTAGGATTTCTTTTTGGTTGGTGAGTGAGGAAAGATTCATGGGTGTGTGGGGAAGGTATCAGCTTACTATGTAGGACCTGAAAAAAGGAGTGTACCCATGTACTAGGTGTAAAAGACAGTGGTGACTAAAAGTTTAGCAGTTCAATTTTTTTAGGAAGAGGATTTTATAGTTTTTCATGACATAGTCCTTTCAGTGCGGGCTCTAACTGCTTTAATTTGGCCTTTCTCAGGAAATATGGGGTTATGGTTAAGATGCAGGTTTGTGTGTGGCAAATGAATTCTATACTGAAGGTGAAGTGGCCTTTAAATGTCCACTCTGAAGGAGAAAAGTAACATTTTTGCAAAGTTTCATCCTAGTACATTAGCAGTGCCAATAAGAAATGGGTTAAATAGCTGGGTTCTTATGAATTGATGTCAGTTCTCCCTAACCCTAAGGTCATCATTCCTTTGCATGTGACCTTCATTCTTGGAGGACAGATTTTTTAGAATGTTTTTATAGGTAATGCATTCTTGACTATAGAAAGAAAAGTCTATAGTATCTCTAATTGGGAATTGGAGAGTGAAAAAGATGCTTTTTTATGAGGTAAAATAGAAATTAACATCTATGTTGCCGTCTTCAGGAATTTATTTATAATTCACTTTTTCCATCTATATTGCAGGATTCATGAATTTATTTATTGTTTGCTTTATCCCTAATTGGATATCTCCAAAAACACAACATATCATGTACCTTTATTTCCCCCTGACCCTGAGTTCGTTAAATCAGATGTCTCTAAATAAATGGGGTTTCTGTACAAGTTAATTTTAATTATAGACTCCATGTTATCGGATTTTCTTTGGCCATAATCTGGGATATACCAAACAAGTTTCCTTTCCCATATTCGTCAATCTTTCTTTAACCATGTTTGGTATACACAGGCATTTGCTTTGGCAGGACTTGGTGGGTGGAAGCTTCAGGGAATAGTGAAACCAAGTAGCAGCCAGTAGAATCTCGTGAAGTTTTGAATACTAGCAATAACACCCTACATCAATATCAACCCTTCCCCACCCCCTTATTTGCTTTGTCTAGCTGTTGACTTTAGATGTCAGTTCAAGTAAAAAAAAAAAATTCCAATAAAAAAAATTAGATATTAGTACTTTGGTGCTGCTCTTGTATACTCCCCGTGTACTAGGGCTTTGCCTTTCTTTCTTTTTTAATAGAATCTGTATTACTTATGTATATATCTTAAAAAATAAAAAAAAAGGTTGTTGTTTGTGTTGTTCTTCTATAAATTATCTTATTCCCTTTCCTGTGTTTGAAGTCTTCCATAAGTGAAGGTTTTGATAAAAGTTAGGTGGGACATCATCTGATTTCTGAGAAGCTTTCTGCAAAGTTCAGAATATTGGAAACCAATGCTCAGTCATTAAAGATACATTTGTTGTAATAAATTTGAGGTCTTGTTCAAGGCCTTACAAGTTGCAAGTCCATGGCCAACATCAAAGAGATGGAACTTTCTTTATGTGCTGGCCAGGTATGATGTTTTATTTTTATAGACTCTACAAAGCAATGACACAGGGACTGCCAATTGAAGAACCAAGTTAAATTACTCCACTCCTCTGTTTCCCATGGAAGAAGATATCATTACCTGCAATTCTTTCAACTGGTACCATCTCCCGCAATTCAGTGTGTATAAGGTTGTAACTTGTAATCAATATTGCCAATGTTATTTTTTTGGGACCTGAAGATTACACTGGAAAAAAAAAATCAAAATCATATGGTAATTTTGAAAAACAACGAAAATTGAACTTAAAGCTCAAATGCAATCTGGAATATAATTACGATTTTTAGGACTAAAGTGGGTGGGAATTTAGGATGGATAAGTGAAGAAAGAGAAAAAATGAAAAAGTAAAATTTTTTTTAATGGGTAAAAAAACCAAGGTACAAAAAAAAAAATGCATATCACTACCATCCTATTAGGGCGGTGCACAATAAGACGTGAGCTTAAAAACACTATCCTATTTACCTCATCACTACTAGAGTTGATGGATGAGAAATGACTCGGTAAAGTCAGTTACTAGCTAGACTTTAGAGAGTTCGAGTACAGTGGAGTTATGAGCTTGTAGGTTTCATAGTATACCTTTGTACTGTAACTATCTTAGGTTTGCCACCCTGGCTTTGGGTTTTCCTCTTCCTAGACTCTTCCTTGTGTTTAGTTTTGGTTTGGTTTCATTTACCTTATTTTCATATTGCTATTTATATGCTTTGGTTATAGTAGCTTTACTTTTGTTATATGGAAATTGGTTAATATCTTACATGTGGTACATTTGTTGTTTTTGACTAAGAGTAATTTTCTAAATATATGCTAGGGTAATAATAGCAATTTTCAATTACTCTTTACAATTTCTCCTCCATCCATACAACTCAAGTTGTCCTGTTCTTATGTAAATTGATCTACCCAATATAATCGGTCACACTGACATTTGTTGCAAGAGAAATGTTACTATCGACAACATTTTCAGTTTTTCACAACACTTTCATATTAAATCTTAAGTGGCAGGTTGTTATTGGTTATTATGAGTAGGTAAAAAAACAATTTAAGTTGTGAATTTAAATTAGAATCAATAATAACTTACCACCTATAATTTGTAGTGTAATTTGTTGTGAAAATTTTGTGAAAGTAACAACTTTCTTTATTTTAACTCAACTTATATATATATATAGAGAGAGAGAGAGAGAGAGAGAGAGAGAGAGAGAGAGATATTAATATCCTCATCTTCTGCATAATTTCACTTCTAGCCCAGTCGTCTAAAACCCATTTACACACTAGAAGAATACAGATTTTCACCAAGGGTTGAAGAGCAAAAATGTTGTTGCATGTATGTGTAGTATTGTTTTTATTTGTGAAAGCTAGCCATTGGGAGATGCTATGGAGGGGAATTAAAAGGATAGTGATGGCTTTGCTTCGCAGTGATTGTATAGTATTGGATTTGTTGGTGGGTGCAGTGATAAACAGGGTGTGTGCACAAATGCTTTGGGAATTCTGTAGTAGATTCCTGCCTGAGCTTGTCCTTGCTTTTGATGATCCCGACATATTCTTTCTAAAGCATTTTTTTTCTGGTTTTGTATTTGGCGGATTTGGCTCTTCCTACTTCAGGCAGTTAAGGTTCTGGGTTTTTAATATTGGTGTAACCAATGGAAAATATGATTGGGATTCTGTTCTTGAGCGAGAAAAGTTCAAGTTCTTTTCATTTACTTGAGAGATCTAGATAATATAATCTAATAAAGTTTAAGGTATAATAGATTTGCAGTATACTCATCAAGTTCATATACTCTTCCAAGTTCCAAGAACAACATTTTACTGGCTTTTGAATATGTATTAAGAGTTCTAATGCAAACCCCATTTACTTTGCTTCATCTTCAGCTTCTATTATTATGTTTTTGTTTTGTTTGAAGGAAAATTTAAATACTGATTGATCTTGTGCGCCTTGGACTCTAATAAGTAATAATGACTCTTTCCCGCGCGCGCACACAAATCCTGTGGTCATTTGAGGATTACTATTATTATGACTTTCACGAGGGAAGTATGGCTCTCTCTTTTTGAATTCTTTAGTTGCAGTCCAGCTATGAAATGATTTTCAAACAAGATAAAATTTGGTGAAACTTAGCTAAAAATTTTCAAACATCATAGAATGTGGATGATGCAAAGCAAAGTATAATGTCAGTCCTTCAAAAGGAGTCTAACATTAGCATTAGCTAAAAAAAAAAAACTGTCATTTTGCAAATCAGAATCATGATCACGTAAGGATCATTATTTCATGTCTGTTTCGGATGGAACTATAACAGGAGAGTTCTTTCAATTTTTATTAGGAAGGGCCGCCATCAATGCTTAAATGCTAAGGCCTTCTCGAGTTATAAGATTTTTTTTTTTTTTCCTTTTTTTAGAAGAACGGTTCATCAAAAATAAAAAATGTAGTAAGATAATGGAGAATAGATGACTATTAAGAAGAAGAGAGATCAAAGTAACCATCACCATATTGTTCATGCACATCATAAAGAGCAAGTGGTTTACCTTTTCTCATGACTTTTGTATTTTTTTTTTTTGGGGGAGGGTGGGGGGTAAGAATGAAATCTTATTAATGAGGGTCAAAAGAGACGGAGGCTTAGGGGTAACCAACCCATCATTAAAGACCCAAGAGGGAGGGATGAGACGAGTAGGGGTTTCCAAGCCATTCAAAGAGAGGCCCAATAGGTAGCATCATGGGTAAGCCCATTACAATATTTTGGAACGTAAAAAAAGGTAAATTGATAAAAATGCCGAGAAGTGATAAAGTTTTTATTGATTCTAATTTAAACCTACCACAGTACCACTTAAATAAGAATCAATAAAAACTTTCACAACAAATCATAGGTGGTAAGTTTTTATTAGCTCTAATTTAAATCTACTACTTAAATTACTTTTTTACCTACCAATAATAACTTGTAATAACCTACCACCTATAATTTGCTAAGAAAACGTTGTAAACATAGCATTTCTATGAAGTCATCTAAAATGGGCTCATTTCCTAGCTTGGAGATAAGGATGGGTTGTTAATGCACTCAACAATCAACTTTGCATCCCCTTAAAAAAATGAAGAGATTGCACCCAATATCTTTTGTTGTATTTACAGCAAGGAGGGCTGCTTTAGCTTCAGCCCATGCCAGAGAATTTGTTGATTCACTAGTTGTAATGATGGAGGTGATGGTGCCACTGGAGTCTCTATTGACAGAGGCAATGAAGGAGCCTTTGCTAGGAGAAGCCAAATCGAAATTGAACTTTAGCCAACCTATTGAGGGTGGATTCCAAATTGTTTGCTTTGTGAGATTGGTAAAGTTGAAAGAAATACGGGTAAGGGGGTTGAAAGAAGTATTCTCAAATATAGGTTTGTTCCTAATCCACCATAACCGATCATGAGAAATTGCCACCAAGAGGGAGAACTGCTTTTCAATATTTTTCTCAAGACCAAGTAGCCAGGCTGGATATAGAATTATATGGATCCAATTTGGAGCAGAGTTTGCAAGGATGGCAACAAGTTTTGATGGCCATTTTGCTCTTTTCCAATGGTAGTAACAAATTTGCCTTATTAAGTTGAACCATCAAATATTATATAAGTGATTTAAGATGATATAAGTTTTTTTCTTTTTTGACAAATGAGGGTGTGCAAACCTTTTTGAGTGTTTGACTATTCTCTCAGGTGTATGCCCCTGTCCCATAAACACCAGATTATTACAATGAAGAATCTCATAGGGATGTCCCAAAATGCTGGCAAGAAGTTTCAAATCCAAATTTTCATGGATATCATCATGAGGCCAAAAGAGTCCACTAAGCCAACCTCTTAAGGTTAAGATAATATAAATTTGATCTCTTGAAAATAATCGTTTTTAATGGCTATATATATTTTTTCTCTATTTATGTTTGAAGAACAAGTTTAGGGACAATTTGTTAGCCACTTTTTTCCATAACTAGTAAGTTTCGCAATGCACGGATAATGTTGTAACAGTTTATGTAATTTTTTTTTTTGAGAATATTGTACATATTTATAGCATATTTATTATAAAACTTTGTTAATAATGAGTTTATCATAAGAAGCAATAATTATAAATTGCACACAAAAATCCATTATAAATATTTTATTCAAGTAATGAGCAATAAAAAAACAACTTTAGAGCGATGTTATATAATAAAAGATGATAGAAGCATGTTAATTCATTCAATATTATTGATCTTTATTATGTGATGTAATAAAGAGTTTCATTGTGAAATCTTTCTTTTTTTTTTGCTTCTTCAATGCTTTGTTTTTGCAGTATGGCAATGCTTGTGAATCTTGTTGAGGGGTATTTATCATCATCTATTTCTTTGTCTTTAACTATTGAAGTATGGTCTATCCTTGTTTGTTCAATTTTGAAATTTTATCACTTTTTTTCTTTTTGTTGCATCATTTGTGTTAATCACTAACGAATTGGCATTAGAAGACTCTTGACTAGATCTTACAAAGTTTTGACATGTGAATTTCTTGTTACTAAGATTTTGTGTAGGTATACGCATTCTTATTAAATTTTAGTGATGTGACAATTTTTTTCAAATGATTTCATATTGTTTTGTTATTTTATAAGGAATAGTGTAACAAAAGAATTAATATAGCATATTGGATTGTGTATTTTTTTTTTCTTCCATACCTTTTTGTCATGTGAAGGAACATAAAAAATCTTAAAAACTATGTAATTTTCAAAACCATCCTTTAGATAGAATTCATTCAAATGAAATAGGAAAATGTATTTTTTTCTTAAAATTTTCTTCAGATAATATGAGATTCCTTCTCCAATATCAATCTGCATATGAGTAATAAATTTAATACATACTATGATAAAAAATTTTACAATAATTTAATAATTTAAATAAGTTGTACCTCAATTTATTTTTCAGCAAGATCTCTTGCAGATTTATTTAGGATTTTCTCAGCATTTCAATCAAATATCACAAAAGTTGTTTTGTTAATTACATTCAAAACTTCAATTTGAATCATGTATCTGAAGTAGTTTGCAATTGTATATATAGTATTTATAGTGAGATGAATATATTATAAATATTTGGAGAGTATGTAGTTAAGGTGAGTGCCGTTAACTTTGGGATAGAAAAATTTGTTTTTATTTCACATTTTGCATACCAAAATGATCCTGATTGTGATTTGACCTTCATTCCATAAGCACACATGAAATATAATACCAACCTGTTGTCGTATCAGTGTTTGTTGTCGCAATACCGTAGCAGTTCACATCCTGCAATGAACTTTGAAGTTAATTTTGAATTTTTTTTTAATGAAAATAGTATAATGTATTATTATTTTTTCATGTAATGATGAGTATAATTTTAAATGATTAATAAACATGTTTGGTAGAATTCCATTCAATGCATTTGATCTCTTCTGTTGTCTTCGTATTCTTTAAAGATAAATTCTCCTATAAAAATTGTTTTGCATGTATTTTTGTTATTTCTTGTATAGAATCATGTTTTGACCATTCCTATCATTAAATTTTTTTTAAAAGAAAATATTATGTAAATATTATTTGGTGAGATAGTATATGCTATTTATCAAAAAAAATTGTTATTAATAATTTTACAAATATGCATATGCCAATTATTTCAACAACCTCGAAAATCTCAATATTTATATATATTTTTGTTGCATTGGTCGATGACAAAGAGAATTTGCCTACATAAATTGTGTAGAACATTATTAGTAAAAAAAAAATGATTGAATTGAAATTGAGAAAAAGGAAGATGTGCTTTCATGGGCATGAGAATTTCTAGAAGTATCATTTGCACGTGGGACTGTGGGAGAGGCGAAAAAGAATTTGTAAGTGAGTAAGAGTTTTGGCTTTGATCTACACAGAAAAAGGGTAAGACCTGTGTTATAACATGTAAAATAAGAATTGGGCTTGAAATTTTCATAAGGTTTAGTTTGTTTTCAAAAAGTAGTCAATTTTGTAGAAAATAACATTTGAGCTAATTATTAAGAGTAGCTCATATTTTATATAATACTAAAAAGAAGTTACTATAATCTATTGGGTAACTAAAAAAAAAAAAAACTTAATAAAAAGATGTTAAAAAGGCTGAATGAAAAATTATAACAATATATATATATATATATATATATATGTATGTATGTATGTATGTATGTATATATAGATCTGTTGACAGGCAGTGAGAAGTGGAAATAAAGATAGAATTAGTGTGTATTTGCGTACTGCAGCGTTTGTGTTTGGCGGGTCTTTTGGCACTATTCATGAACTAGTCAAGTTGCACAAAACGCGTGAATAATGTTTTAGTTGTTTAAAAAATATTTTGTTACAATATTTTTAGTAATAAATTTTCAGCTTTCAACAAATAAACAGCATCTAAAACAGCCTAGTAATAGATGAAAATGAAAGTGATCGTTTACCGTCTTAGATATAAAATATAATTAAAAAAACACGAATTAAATTGTGTCCAGGGGATTTATATTTTTGTAAAGGTGTTAAGGTAAGAAAATAGAGAATTGCCTACACCAAAGATGATTTAACACATTAAAATAAAAGTTGGTTTTTATTTTCTTTTTCTTTTTTGTCTTTTCCGTACTCTCTTTCTCCTCAGGGTTTTGTTGTTTCTGTGAGAAGAATAGTTCTTTGAAAAAAAAAAAAAAAAAACACACACACACACAGACAAAGAAAGAGAGAAAAGGAAAGGAAAGGAAAGGGAGAGGAGGGAAAAGAAAGGAAAGGAAAGGAAAGTCCATCTGAGCTGTCCCAGCGACCTCCTCGACCTCATCCTTCATTCATTTTTCATACCTTCCCATTTCCCAATTTTCCAATTCCCACACTATTGTTTTGTTTTGTTAGTACATACAATTTTCATGTATTTTAGTATGTCTTGTTGACAGCTTTTTCCTTTTCGGAAACCAAAGAAAGTTGCTTTATTTTTTTTAGCTCACAACCTTGGACTTAGAAATTCCTATAATCCCTTCTTTAAAAAAAAGATTGTCTTTTCTTTCTTTTTTTTCCTCATTCGTTTAAGGTAATTTCCCATTTCCCATGTTTTATTTTATTTTTTTGTTGGGTTACAATAATTAATAATGAGACCATGAATGCACTGAAAATTTTGGCTTCTAAGATTGATGGCTAGCTAGTTTTTCTGGGTTTGAGATCTGTAAATGGTGAAGGGTCAAGTTGGGTTTTCTTTCATGAAGTTTTCCATTCTTCTTTAACAAAGTTTTGATTTTTTTTTTTTTTTGGGTTTTTGATAATGTTGGTAGCTGGGACCACTTTTAGAGAGTTAGAGTTTAGGGTTTGCTCTTTTATTTTTATTTTTATTTTTTTGGGAACTAAAAATTGTATCTTGAATTTCCAGCTGCACTTTCTTTCCAGCATTGGATCTGGGAATACTTTGAAAAGTCTTCCTCTTTCACTCTCGATATTCATATATGAAGGAGTATTAGGTAATAGCTTAGCTCACTCTGTGCCTTCCATCAAGTTGAAGTTGAAGCTCTTGGTTTTTTGGTGCTTTTTTAGTATACTTTTTGGAAAAAAGCTGAAATCTTTGCTATTAATTTGGTCTGAGAAATTCAAGTGGGGTTAGCTTCTGGGGAATTACAAGTGGAAATAAAGATGGGTACCTATAAGAATGGAAGGCCAAAACCTTGGTGAAGATTTGGTTTTGATTTGAGAATTGAGATTCTCACTTCTCAGAACAGTTGGATTTTCTCTTATGAGGGGCTTTGTTTATGCCTATGTTTAGGATCAACATGATTGATCAATTCATCAATTTTGTCATACGCCCTCCCAGGTATTAATAAATAATAATATGTATCTGCTTTCCTTTTCTAAAGTTAGTTATAGTTTACTAAGAACGCTATTTTAGCTATATATATATATATATATATATATATTTTTTTTTTTTTTCAAATTGGTTGCTTTCCTTTTCTATAGCTAATTAGTTTACCAAAAACACTGTTTTAGTTAAATATTAGTTGCTATCCTTTTCTATAGCTAATTAGTAGTTTTCTAAAAACACTTTGTTGACTGGTATTGTGATATCATGTTGTGCTAGCTGTATATTGTTGTTCCTACTCAAGTTGTTGATCTTTCTATAAAAGATTTAATTTTCTCTGCATCTAATATGCTGCTGGATATGATATACAGGGCTGAGTATAACCCTGATCAGTATCTTTGGGAAAAGGACTTCACTCTTGCAGGAAGAAGTTACAAAAGAGAAGATTTGGAGGCAAGTATGGACATCAGTTACCACACTGTTGTTGTCTATAATTTTCTTCCCTAATTTGCAACAATCTTTGTCCATTTTGTTATGGGTTCTGACCTGCTACATTATTTATTTCTCAACATTTACAGCTTAAGAATGCAAGGGGCCATACGTTGCTGTGTAGTCATTATCTACCTTCACCGATACCGGAAGATACACCTCTTCCTTGTGTTATATACTGCCATGGAAACAGGTCAGCAGGGACAGTTCTGTTGCAAGGAAATAAAGTTCTAATACAGTTCTGTATATTTTGGTAATATGTATGGATTGTTAAAATGATAAAGAAGCCTTTTCTTTAATATTCTGGTTAAATATTTAGTGGGATATTCATGTTAATATTGCATGATCAGTATCTGGAAGAATTTTTAATAACTGAAAAGTGCTTTATGTGCTAAGAGGTCAAAATTTACTGATATTTCTCATGTGGGCTACGATGCAGTGGATGCAGGGCGGATGCAAATGAGGCTGCTGTAATTCTTCTTCCATCGTATATAACAGTTTTAACTCTTGATTTTTCGGGCTCAGGCTTATCTGATGGTGACTATGTCAGCCTTGGTTGGCATGAGGTATGTTGCCTCTTTATCATCATTTATTACTTGACTTCCTGCATATAAAGCGTATAAATTTGTTTCATGTGTCAGAGAGATGACCTCAAGGTTGTGGTGTCATATTTAAGAAGCAACAAAAATATATCACGGATAGGTCTTTGGGGACGTTCTATGGGTGCTGTCACTAGGTACTTGTCTTTTCCTGACTTATTATGAGTTAGATCCTTAAGGTTTTCTGCATTTTCAAGAGTTCAAGTCTTTACAGTCACTAGGTTTTCTTGACTTACTGTCAAGTTGTAAATTTTTATGAGCTGAATGGTCTGAGATGAGTTGAATTTTTCATCTTTTGGAAAATCCACGAGATCGTAAAAGCTGTTGTTTTAAATAAGTTTATATAAACTCTTGAAATAAATAACCATCAGCTTTATTATAACGTTATGCAGCCTTCTTTATGGAGCGGAAGACCCTTCTATAGCTGGAATGGTGTTGGATAGTGCCTTTTCAAACTTATATAATCTAATGATGGAGCTTGTGGATGTGTATAAAATTCGGCTTCCTAAATTCACTGTAAAGTCTCTCTCTCTCTCTCTCTCTCTGCACATAGACATACAAAGACATATCATACCTTCTAAATGCTACTTCCCATTTGCATATGTAAATTTGTTTTTAATCAACGTTTGATTCTCATTTGACTTCTGGCTTATGGATCCAAAGAGTGATTTACTTTTAATCTTTTAGCGAATAGCAATTCTTAAAATAAATAAAAAATTGTTTCTCCTGATTTGGATATGAACTTCTACTCCAGCCCTACCCAAGTGCATTAAATCTTATCCATCTGGAATTGAGAACCAAAATTGCAAGGCATTCTTGGGGGCTTTTCCCTCCTCATTTTTCGAGATTATACTTATTTTAAGGACCCATAGCCGACCCAAAAATTTTGGGACTAGGGCGTAGTTGTTGTTACCAATCAGCTGATGCTTGGTGCATATCATATGCTAGGGACTTGGAAGATATGACTTAACTATGCTGTCATGCAATGGTTCCAAAGCCACCATCAATTATATGCCTCTAATCAAGTCTAACAAACAAAATTAGGACAACAATCTTATTCCCACCTGCCTAATGTGTAGGCTTGTGAGATGATTCCTTTTATATCTGGCCCAAAGATTGGAAAATTTTGTAGCAGTCTGATTTGCGCAGTTTTAGGGGATGAGCTCAAGTGCCATTTGTTCAAGTGGGAAGATATTTGTTGTTTGCTCACACTAAGCAGACAGCAAATATATTTGATACCAACATTAAAATATTATGGACTTACCATATTAGTGTTGACACAACACCAATTCAAATATTAAGTTATAAAAAGATTTGGGGGCATTTGTGCATAGTTTTGTTTTTTGATAGGTAAGTAAAATTTATTAAACATAAAGGAAAATATACAGAAATTAGTACACAGGTCGTCTACTAGTAACGTAACAGGATTTCATAAAAGTACAGGCCTCCATAAAATCTAGTAAACTAGGGAATAAATGACTACTCAAAGACCATCCACTCATATAAGGTGCTTAAGAAAACCAACTTCACTGCCATCATAGATTGTTCAATGCCTTCAAATGTCCGGCAATTTCTCTCCTTCCAAAAGATCCACCTCACACAAAGAGGAATTGCATATTTCTTTAAAATGACTTTTATTGAATGCGTAGGCCCCTCTTGTTTAAGATTCCAATGCTACATAATAACTTCACATTCATTGCAGACTTCCATGTACTAAGAAATTATTAAACTAATTAATATTGATGAATATATCAAAATATCAGAAACTCCTTCATGAACTTAAAATTGAGGTCTTAAGTTTTCAAATTTGTAGAATTTTCTCTATGCACACATTTACTTATATGGTGGTCATCTAGGATTTTGCTCTGAAAAGCTCATACTGTATTTGTGTCAATAGCCATATCTGCTTTTAGCATTTTTCAACTATTCCAGTGGATGAAGGTTACTAGCTTGTTCAGTTTGATTGTTTGTCTTTTTCTTTTGGTTACTTTTTGCTTTTCAATGGGAATTTTATTAACCTCATAACTGTTGAGCACATGTAATGTAGGATGTAGCTAGACTTATTATGTGGTTTCTGCTTTTAGAAGTTGATTTTGAGATGTTTCTATATCTTGTTTATACATTGAGACTTTTCCCCCTGTTCTCTCCAATCAGGTTAAGATGGCAGTACAGTACATGCGACGGGTAATTGAAAAGAAGGCAAAGTTTGATATCATGGATCTTAATTGCTTACAGGTGCTTCTAAGCTTTCTTACTGTGTTGAGTTGAAATTTTTAAGATAGCCTAATTAAATATTTAGCTTGGTATGTTGTTTTGTTTGTCAATATGCTAGTTTTGACTGTGAACTCAGAACAACTAATTATGGTTTTTTCCCTTTCCCAGCACGATATGTAATAACAAGCTAATTATGTGCAGTTATTTATTGTGTTAATGGTCTGGAATACTTGCAGGTTGCACCCAAAACATATATCCCTGCTTTATTTGGGCATGCTAGCGATGATAGATTCATTCAATCCCACCACTCAGACCTTATTTTTAAGTCCTATGCGGTATTTTCTTATTCCAGAGACATTTTGCTTTTGTTGAAAGTAAAAATTTTCAATTTTTCACATTTGACCATATCCCTGATTCTTTGCAGGGGGACAAAAATATTATAAAATTTGATGGTGATCACAACTCTTCTCGACCCCAGTTCTATTATGATTCTGTTTCCATTTTCTTTTACAATGTCCTTCATCCTCCTCAAATTTCTACTGCTCATTCAAGTAAACTTGAGAAATATTATGATTTGGGGGATTTGAAGGTTGGTGCTGGTATGGATGAGGTAATTTCAATTTTATATAGCCACTTATAAAACTTTAATAGAGTATTATCCTTCTATATTCAATTGTTAGCATCGGTACTTGACAAGTCAAAAGGACAATTCTATCTGTTTTGTGTTAGTATCGCACATGTAAGTGCACCACTACTCATGCCAATAAGGCTTTGTAGCTTAATTTGTAGCCATAGTGCATCCTACTGATTTCAAATGAAGACTCTGGAAGTTTGTTATAAAACTGAAGCTTCAATTTTTATAGTTTTTGTATGGTTGGATGGCTTCTACTTGTCTTTCCTTTTCTAATTCGTTGGGGTTGCTGACCTCTTAGTGGTCAGAAGTTAGATTCATTTTAGGTTTATTGTTTTTGTACTTCCCAGGTACTAGGATTGCGCCCTTTGTGCACATTTTTTAACACATTTTATATGTGTGTGTATATATATATATATAATAAAATAAAAAGCTGTTTTTTTTTTTTGTATAGAAGGAATAGGAAATCACATTTTATAGTTGTGGTCATAGATCTAAAATTACATATTAGGCCAGGAGCCTTGCAGCTTAGTGGCATTGCTTGCTCCTTTATTAGAAGAACCAGGGTTCAAGTTCCCCCTCCCATACCATTGAATTTATATATATATATATATTAGGGTATCTTAGGGCCTCCTCTGTATGTAAAACTGACAGTAGTGTTACATTTGATCATTCAGTGATGAGATCAATGGAAGATCAAATATATGTGTCAATGTGGCTTCTGAATCATGTTTGATGTTATACGCATTTTGTGCTGAACCATGTTATTATTTTGTATTGTGATTGATTCATATCATGCGAGTATAGCATTACCATCAGTATTTCCTCATAACAACTATATGGGGTTTGCTATGTCATCATGTTGTAATGGTAATTTGCGGTGTATTTTTTCCACCGCCATTGTGACGTATCTGCCATAGAGATTAATATGAAATTGTGCCCCCTTTTCCTTTCAGAGTCTCTTATATGAGATATTCACCGGTCTTCATTCTGCGCGCACTGATGCTGCAAGTTCATCATCTGTTCCTCCTAGTGTTTCAACCGCAAAATCTGTGGATGAACTTCTTTCTGAAATTGCACCAGTGACTACCGTTGTATGAATCTCTTTTGTAGTTTTGGCAAGCTTTTCACTTCATCTTTCTTCTTTTTGTGTTATAGCATTTTGTTCATTATTTATTTATTAATCATCATGCAGGATTCCATGCAAAATGAAAATAATACACCTGACAGTCTTGAGACATCACACTTACAGGTGATTTTGTTTGGTGCCGTAAATGAAATTTGGAAATTTTGACCTATCAATAGCATACTGTGCTAAGTTCCAACACATGAGCATGGGTCTTACCAATACTTTTAACTTTAAGGATACTCGCCCCCCTCCAGTATGGATTTTTCTTGTCCTGGCAATGGCTGGGACCCCAAGAAGCCCATGCGAGGTGTCTGACTGTTACTTGTAGGTTTTCCGATTTCACTATATAGTTTCACTGGAACTCTGCTGTGCGGTTTTACAGGATAAGCCCAATAGCCAGAATGAAGAGTGTTGCTCATATACAAGCTCAAATAGAGAAAGTTGGGGAAGGTGCTCATCTTTAGGAGGCAGTGATGAGGAATCCTCTGCAGACTGCACAGCTGCTGATAATGGCCATCAGGTCTCTCTCTCTCTCTCTCATAAATGAATTAGCATGCATTTGGCTTGACAGGCTTTTACTTTTTTCTGAGTATACAACTTCAAGTTGCATCATCTTGTGGCCTTTCTAGCCAACTTTTTGTAAAATTTTGGGTTGCTGGACAAACAAAAGATGTTTTGCCAGTATGTCATATTATGTATGGACCAAAGCCTCCATGTTGACACCCATCAGGTTGGGTAACTTGGGTTCCTGGAACGGGTAAAATTAATTCTAGATTATAGGGGTACGGTATGCACTTGCATCAGGATCACGTTAATGTCTGGACCTGGAATAGTCGCGGTAATTCTCTGCTTCATCTTTAATGTTAGGCTGCACAGATGGAATGAGAAAAATGGGAAAACAAAATCGTTAATCTTGTATCCCCTTCTGTAATTTCAATCATATAAATAAATAGTCTTCACTGTGGTATTGCCGCCAGTGGACGTTCTATTAGAATGCCAAGGTAAAGGAGCCGTGTAAGTACTAACTTAGACAGCAAGCTTTGTTGGGGTTGTAGTGCAGAAGTCTCTTCTTGAGCTTGAACACAATTAGCACATATTTTTATTTTGAAAAACATAAATAACACTGCTAGAAGGGCGACTAATTGATTGATATGTTCTTGTTCACTGATTTAATCTTTTGGCATAAGTATTGAAAAAAGACGGGAGTCTGCAAAAATGTATGTATGTATGTGTTATATATATTAACAGTTTTTCTCCACCAAAAAATTTATATTAAAAACAAAATCTTTCTCCAAAAATGTAGTTTCTTTGATGAAAAGCTTTCCATATTATTATTGTAAATTTTTCTATATTATTTTTATACTTTTTTTTAACTTTAAGGGCTCTGCTGGTTAGTGGATCCCACCTAGCAATTATGCATGAAAAGTTTCTCAATGAGAAAGAGAAATGCTGTAGAGTATTTAAAAAGATAATTACAGAGACTCTAGGGTAATTTACCCTGCATTCTTCACTCGTCTATATAATAGATGTGCTCAAATATTAATGTTTCTGTCCTTTTTTTAAAAGATGTTTTTGTCTTCTTGTGAAGTGTTAACAAACAAGTCTTTTTTTTATATATATGTTTTAGAATACTCTCAAGGGGTTTGCAACACCTCTTCGGAGCATGAAGAAAAAATCCTCGGAGCCATTAAAAGAGGACAAGAAGAAAACTACACCAGTTCCAAAGAAACCTAAAAGTGAGAAGTTTGAAAAGTTAGAGGCCCTTAGCAAACGGCTACGGCATTGCTTTCTGAGGAGGGTAAACCATCGGAGACAACGCTCTTCATGACTCCTGTAGTATAAGTTGGTGTTTATAATTGTAACCTAGGTGGTATCCTTTTTAGCTTCTTCTGTAAAGGCATTGAGGCATGAGTGTTGCTGTTCTTTTTAGGTGCCATTTCATCTAACGTGGGGTTTTCAGGGGATATGTTTTCTTAAACCTCTCTCTCTCTCTCTCTCATATGCACACTATGTTTTATAAATCATGTGGCAAACTTTCATGCAGCATGGAAGTGTTGTGGATGTTAGATAGGAAGGATTTCTTAGGATTCAGAGTTTGTCATTGTGAAAAGAAGCTGGAAACTGGACATCATTTTGGATAATCCACTCCTGTGTCATGTCGTAAATCATGTCAGGTGTCATTGTGTCATTGACTGCAAATGTGCCAAAGTGTCCTCGTGTTGGAATGCAAGTAGCTGAATGGCTGGTCAAGGAAACAACTGAATGCACTTCGGCTGCACACAAAGTGCTTATTTTACTTCCATTGTGCTCGAATTGCTCTCAACCTCATCATATATCCGATAGGCATGTCACAAGCCAACCTCCATTGTCATAACGGTTGTACACAGATTGTGAAATCACAAATATGTCATAAGAGCATCAACAGCAGATGTGCTAAATGCCAAATATTTGGCATATTTAGCACACCAAACACTAAAAAACTCCATTTATCAAATATGCTAAATGTGTCAAATTTTTGCAATATGCAACAGTACCCTCACAATTTGGCACAGTACGGATAAACAATGACAAAATATATATTGTTATTTTATTCTTGTTTTCTCTCTCCTCATCACAGATATCTCTCTCTCCGTCTTCTCTCTCATCTCTGTCTTCTCTCTCATCTCTGTCTTCTCTATTTGTCTTTCACAGCACGCCGATCACCAAAGGCCACCACTTGATGCCGCCGACTATCTATCTTCTTTATTCCACTTCGGGTTCTCTTCTTTTTCCTTTTTTCTTTTTTTTGTTCCCGTTTTTTGGTTGTGGTTTGATGGGTGGGTTTGGATGGGCAGATCAATGGTGGGTGGGTTGTGTTTCATCGATTGTGGGTTATGGCGGTGGGTGGGTTGAGATGGTGATGGGCAGATCAGTGGTGGTGGGTGGGTCGGCTGGTGATGGGCAAATCAGTGATGGCGAATCAGTGGTGGATTTAGCGGCGGTTGTGGGTTGATTATGGTAGTTGTGTGTGTGTATTTTTTTTTTTTTTTGGTGATTGTGGCCGCAACAATTTTTCTGGTTGTTATTATAGTTGCTGTTGTTGGTGATGTTGATGATAATGATGGAGGAGGAATTTAATATATTATTTTAATGTGTTGTAAATATTATTTTAATATATAAAATTGAAGAATAAAACATCTGATAAAGCGTATTGTAGTAAAATAATGTCGTAAAATAATAAAGTGAGCTTTTGGTGTGTCAAAATGGCTTTTTTTTTTTTTTTGCAACATCTGCTGCTGATGCTCTATTAGTACTATTTCAAGTTGGAAATTAGGGACTAACTTCGAGCTTCAAGGAAAGGCAAAATTTTAAGCTTGTTCTGAGTTGGTACCTCTTTCGATTCCTAAGTTGTTTTTTTTTTTTTTGGGGGGGGTGACGAATGAGTTATTTTCGTTTCTAAAAGCAAAAAGGTGTACAATCAGTACAAGCACAACGATGTTACAAGCAGAACTAGACTCAGTTATCAGAAACACTGAAATTCTCCACCGATAAAGAACTCTATTTTGAGTGGCGTTCTGACTTATGAGCTCTCTTGCATACACCTGCTCGAACATATTCACATCTTAAATCAAAATTAGCAGTCGCCGTTATTATTTGTCCAGCATGAACCCCCAGCATTTCTTTGCAACCACACATGATGAACTGCAGAAGCAAAAGCAAGCTGGAGTATAATAACTCTTAAACGGGTATCTTGATATTTGGGAGTTTTTATATAATCAAAATACCAAGTCTGAAGACAAATGAAATCATTCATCACAGAACAGAATAA